>NC_046167.1:18069128-18271628 GCF_011064425.1 Rattus rattus
AAGCACGCAGGCAAATACTAGTGACATCCGTAAGCATTAATCTCCTCTGGTCAGGCTTGAGAAACTTAACCCACTTGGTTCTAACCAAAACACTAGAAGGGAGGTAGCCTTGCTTACTTCATGGTATCGGTGAAGGAACTGACACCCACAGACAGGTTTAGCAACTTCTCCAAGGACACACAGAACCACTCGAGCTACCCTTCAAACCTAGGTTGCTTGGCTTCAGAATTCATCTTAGTAGCACTGATGAGGTCACATGTGATGGGGACACATCTGTAGGTGTTTTAAACACAGCGTTTGAACCCAGCTCAAATCGCGTGGACCAGTTTGACTTTCAAGACACAGACACTTGGGGCTTCCCAGCTCCTGGGCAGAACATGAAGGGCGCAAATAATAGCTACCCACCAAGAACATAGTATTACATTGTATTACATTGTATCTGCTTCCTAAGCCGTGAGACCCCTTCTAACTCAAATCCACTTAAGATAATTTCCACTCAGCCAGGTTCTCCTCAGGTAGCCTCAGTCCATTCTTCTAAGTAGAGAAGGTGGGGATTTTGTTTCTTAAATATTGGTTGAGTTACCTGAAATAGATTTGCTCTCCCTTTAGGTCATCTCTAGATAGGGTCATCTCTGGATGGGGTCATCTACAGGTGGGGTCATCTACAGGTGGTATCATCATCTACAGCTGAGGTCATCTACAGCTGAGGTCATCTACAGGTGGTATCATCATCTACAGCTGAGGTCATCTACAGGTGGGGTCATCATCTACAGATGGGGTCATCTACAGGTGGGGTCACCTCACGGCTGAGGTCATCTACAGGTGGAGTCATCATTTACAGATGGGGTCATCGCTGGATGGGGTCATCTCTGGATGGGGTCATCTACAGCTGAGGTCATCTACAGGTGGGGTCATCATCTACAGATGGGGTCATCTATAGCTGGGGTCCTCTATAGATCTGATCAGTGTGTTTTCATTCAAGTCACTGTTTGAAAGCAGTGAAAGAATGTTGTGACTAAATGGTGAGCTCTGGACCTGGGAGGGTAGGTGACTTAGCAAAGCACTGGCCATGTTAGCGAAGAGGCCAAGCTCAGATCACCAGTATCCACAGAAAAGCCAGGAGCGGCGCATGTCCCGTAACCCCAGCACTTAGGAGGCAGAGACAAGAGGTTCTCTGGAGCTGGTTTGTTATCCCTAGCCTAGCTAACTCAGTGAATCCTGTGTTCAGGTGGAGAGGAATTGAGGAAGATAGGAATGTTGACCTCTGTTCACATGTGTGTGTACATGAAGGTGCACATACATACAGAGACACACAGGCACATATAGAAATACATAGACATACACACACACACCACACACACACACACAAACACACACAGACATACACAAACACACACAGACATACACAGACAGACACATACACAGACACATACAGACACACACACAGACATACACAGATAGACACATACACAGGCACATGCACAGAATTGTACAGACACACATAAACAGACACACATAGGCACACACACAGAAGTACACACACGCAAACATACACAGACACACACATACAGACATATACACAGGCACACACACAGACATACACACACATACAGACAGATACACAGACACATGAACAGACACAGGCACATGCACGGACATGCACACATAAACACACACAGACACACACACATCCTCATACAGATGCACACACACACACACACACATATAGAAATACACACAAACAAAGACACATAGGCACATACAGATACATATAGACACATAGACACAGACACACAGATACAGACACACACACACACACACACACACACACGCACGCACGCACACACACCCTCATACAGATGCATACACACACACATACATGCGGTAAGGAAAGCGATGGCCAAAAGCATTTCGTCTTTGTTATGTAATCCCACAAACACAGCACCATCAACCTTTTCCAGGAAGGTTGTGATGGAGAGCTTCCATACTGAGTCACACTGCCATCAGCTTCTGGGTCCCTCTCCCCACCTTGCCTCCCAGATCTTGTCCCTCCCCCGTCTTTCAGTCTTTCGTGGAGCTGTGGGGAGTGTCCTCAGGACAGGTCCTGAAACCAGAGCTGTTTGGCCAGCATTCCACCCATTGTCCTCAGAACCAGCGGAGCAGAACAAACCTGCCTGAGATTCTCATTACAGTGCCTGCTTCGGGAGGCCAAGAGCCAGCTGCAGTGGTTTCCAGGGCAACCAACATTGCAGAAGAAGGTCACAAAAAAGCCTAGAGGCTCTTGACCCAGCCTTTAAGAGTCAAGGAGTTGAGGGGAGGGCGGGCCACAGATTGTTGTGTGCAAAGGTGGCTATTCAGCAGGGATTGTCCCAAATGTCAGCTGAGAATCAGACCTGCACCCTCAAGGCCTGGCAGCTCCCCAGCATAGTGCCCCTGCTGTGGACCACCAGCTTGAGCCTCTGTGTGTCTCCATCGCCAGGGGTCCCGTTGGTCCTGCAAAGCCCTTTCTATTTAGTGTGTTCTGTACTGACACTCTGTTAACTGATGATTGTATTTCCATCGCTCACCCCTCTCTCCCGTCATTCTCTCATTTCTTCTTTTGTCCTTTCCCTTGTGAGAACATTTGTGTCCAAGGGCTCAATAAAATACAGTATAATGAGAATAAAGTCTGAGGTAGTTTTGATGGCAGATCCATCACTTAGGAAGCAAAGGCAGGGTTTGTCCTCTCCTGACCACCATAGTGACTCACTGGGTGACTTTTGCAGACACTGTAACTTTCCTGACAGGTGTCAAGATATTCTGTAGAAGGACTGGCAGACGTCTGAAACAGGAGTCCCTGAGAAACTAGAATCTCCCCCTGGGATCTCGTGGTAAGAGAAGGAAAGGTGGAAGCCTGGTACCAACAAGAAGAGGAGCTTGTCTCTCAGAAACAGATTTGACTTGTTTCCAAAAACTTGACGAACTATCCCGAGGGCAAGCCTGTAGCGGACACACTGATGGGTCAGTGAGAGATGAGAGCACAAACGCTTATGTAGCCTTCTTACCCTCCATTTAAACCTAAGCCTCATCTCAGGATCCCAAAGGTGGACTTGAGGTACCATTCATGTCTCTCCTTGTTGTCTGATTAACTGTCCTTGGAGATAGGTGGACGAGCTAGCTTGTTTGGGTGGCCAAGACCTATGATCTGACATTAGCGATTCTGGTGAATCAGAGCGAGGATTCGTTTCTTTCAAAGATGTTGAAATTCCCGGCCGACCTCTATCTTTTCCCCCACGTTGCTTTATTCGAACTCCACCTAGCAGCTCAAGAAGCGAGCCACGGTGCCTGACCCTTGCTACTCCTCTCCAAGAGGACGTTCTTTCTTCCTTTAGATTCTCTCTCCTTGCGTGAGCTTAAGGCACACCTTCTTAGAGGCAGTCTGTCTCGTTCCTACCCAAACTGTAAGCTCGTTTCAAACCTCTGTTAAAGGAACAATACCACCCCTCCCCCAACTCTATAGCTCCCTAAATGTCCTAATTAGGAGATGACTTAGAAACCTGCGTTTAGAAGACACTGGATAAAACCGAGCGGATTGGGCTCTGACTTGGAAGAGCTGCCGGAAGCAGTGAGTATATATAGGGCAGCTGGTATAAGGGGTACCTTCCTGTCTCGGGTTTAAGTTCTCATCCTTCTATCTGGCCTCAAGACCAGCACTCATCACCTGTGGTGTGGACTGGCTCTCAGAGCTCTGTCAACCTGCTCATGAACTTCCTCAGCTAGAGAGGTCTCGGGGACCCCACGACTGGACTCAGGCTGATTCCACGGGCTCTACTTTGTCCCTTCCCCAAGGCACTGAGAGCCTGGTACCCTTCCATAGGTACCTTAGTATTGCATAGTACCCTGCAATGCTAAGGGCTAACTGGACTTGAGCCTCAGAAGGCATAGGCGAGAAAGCTTCTGTCCTTGGGCGACCTAGCAGACACCTCACACCTCCTGACTGCTAGGCTAGGCAGAGGTAACACGTTTAACCCTTTCTCCAGATGACTGCTCTTCGAAATTCTTATCACATGATTCTCCAATGCCTTGCAGAAGCAGCTCAAGGAACTGGGAAGAGGCCGTGTGTTTAGAGCTCAAGGGTTCTGAGTGGAAGCTGTCGGCCACTTGTTACATGCGGTTTTGCATAATTCCTTGTCTGGAAAGCAGGGACTATGAAGAACTTCATGAACGCTGTAGGAGGTAAGTGTGGGAAATGTCCCACTGAGACCTGTGCAGGGAGCAAGTGAACCCATGTAGGCTCTGTTTCTCTTCATTCTCTCCTTTGCTGCTCGGACATAGGCTGGCTCCTAAGCCTACTCTCTCTCAGCTCATTCTTTCTGGTCCATTAAAGCACTTCTCAATAAAGGTCTAGATGCAAATATCCACCATATATATATAACAGCCAGTTGGAAACTGGCATTTTAAAAACCAATTCCATGGGTAAAGAAAATGTTGTAAATATACATGATGGATTTTTTTCAGCCATAAACAAGGAAGTTACATCATTTGCAGGAAAATAGGTGCGACTAGAGGGAGTCATATTAAGCAAATTATCTACTCCCTTAATGACAAATATACATTTTCTCTTGTTTGTAGTTCCTAGTTTTTATATAGAATCATAGATTTGTGTGTGTGTGTGTGTGTGTCTGTGCATGCATCTCTCTCTGTGTCTCTGTCTCTCTGTCTCTGTCTCTATCTCTGTCTCTCTGTCTCTGTCTCTGTCTCTCTCTGTCTCTGTCTTTCTCTGTCTCTCTGTCTCTCTCTGACTCTGTCTCTCTCTATCTCTGTCTCTGTCTCACTCTCTGTGTGTGTATGTGTGTGTGTGAGAGAGAGAAAGAGAGAGAGAGAGAGAAAGCGCGATATGAAAGTAGAAGTATAATCTTTAGAGAGAGAAAGGGGAAGGTCGAGAAAAGGGAGGGTAGCAGGCATGGTGGATATGCTCGACTTGCAACATGTAATTGTGAAAAACTTTTTAAAAATCTAAGCTTAAAAGAAGCAGAGAGAAATAAACTAAAACCCAATTCCACTGCAACACTGTTAATACATAAAATACTTTAAAATGCATTTAATGGAAGAGAGAACAAATATTGCTCAAATACTGGAAATGGAACCCAAAACACTGCTGAGAAATGTTAAATATTGCATACAAATGCAGATTTACTGTGCTTATGAATTAAAAGTCCCAGCAGGATGTTGTCAACGCTCCCCCCAATCAATATATGGTTTCAACACAACCAAAATAATGGTCCCAACAATTTTACCTTTAAAAATGGAAACACAGTGGACTTTAAAATTAGAAGATTTAGAGACCTACAGGAACTGAAACAATCTGTAGAAAAGACTAAAAGTCAAAGGGTTGACAATATTTGGTATCAAGATTTACTGATAACAAGCTCTCATGTCCAATGATAGACCAATGGAACAAAATAGAGGGCCCACATTTACTCGGACAATGAAATATTGGCAAGATCATCAAAGTAGTTTGATGGACAAAAACGTCTCTGTTTCTTTGTTTGTTTGTTGGTTTGTTACTCTGTAGTCCAAGTGAGACTCTGGCTCACTATGTAAACCAGGCTGGCCTTAAACTCGTCATAATCTTCTCTTGTCATTTCTTGAGTGTCGGGGTTATAGGAATGGGCCATGATGTCTCTCTAAGAATAGCCTTTCTAACAAATGGCGCTGAGAGACAAACACATACATCAATTAGGGAAAAAAGAACTGTTGACTGTGGTGCATCCCTGCAAAAATTAACTCAAGGTTTATTGTCATAAGCACAGACATGAAAGCAACCTTTTAGGAGAAGAGTGGACTAATATATCCTTTACCCAGGAGAGAAAGATCTGTTTTTTTAGGTTACAGAAAATGATATATTAAAAGAATAAACAATGAATTGTGTATTACACAAACTAAAAATTTCTCATCAAAGGGAGACCTGGAATATGCTGGGAAATACGTTCTCACAGAGTATGTCTGACGAAGTTCTTGTGGTAAGAATACATAAAGAACTTCTTACAATGGAAGAAAAGGAAAACCCATCCAATGTTAAAATGAGAAAAACATTTCGATAACTCCAAAATAGTATAATCATCTGCCAATAAATACATTTCAGAAGTAATCGAGCCATGGCCCGTTAGGACAATGGACTGAGTTTCAGACCATCGTGAAGACTGTTTCATTTACTAGGCTGGCTAGAATGAAAACAAGACACTGTATGGGACAAAGACTTGGGGCATCAGGAGTCGTCTCTGTGGATGTTTGGAGGGAAGACGGTGTAGTCACTATGGAAAAAAATTTAGTGATTGGTTATAAAGTTAACAAATATTTTCCCTGCGATCTGGCTATGACTAAATACACAAGGGAACAAATGGAAAAGAAGATTTATCTGGGGGTTTTGTTTAGTTTGCCCTGCATCTCTGAGTATCTTGGTGACAAGAAGCTGCCTATCTCCTGGGGTTCAGTGAGCGAAGAGACACAGTGAAAAGAGCAGAGCTCCCTACACACGCTTCAAGGGCACCTGAGCAATAGTCTCCCTCTTCAGTGAGGCTTCACCTCCCACTGCTTCTACCACCTCCCAGTGGGCATAGATGGGCTTTGGGAACAGCTAAGATCAAAACAGAACACCATGGCTATGATCACGGTTGTGACCAAATCAAGATCCCGCTCTTATCCATCAAGAGGACATGATAACATAAGACTATGCAAGCAATAATGTTTACAACAGGATTATTCACGATTCTGGCAAATTCTGGAAGCAACACAGATATTCATCCAAAAGAGAATAGAAGGTCTATAAGATGTTCAGCAAGTAAAAGCTCTTCCCACGAAGCCTGGATTTCATTCCTGGGACCCACATGGTGGAAGGCAAGAACTGATTCCTACAAGTTGTCCTCTGACCTGTACATATGTGCCACAAACATGTATATCACACACTCACCCACACAAATAAATAAATAAATAGACAAACAATGTAATAAGAATAAAAACCAGAAGGAGGATACATTTTGCTGTACTTATAAATGGAAAAGTACTACAATAAAAGGAATTAATCTACTGATGTGAGCAATGACATGGAAAGTTTTTATTGGCATCACTCAGAGCAAAAGAGTCTAGACGCAAAAAGTACTTGTGTGTGCGCACGTGTGCATGCATGAGAGTGAGAGAGAGAGAAAGAAGAAGAAGAAGAAGAAGAAGAAGAAGAAGAAGAAGAAGAAGAAGAAGAAGAAGAAGAAAGATTTCACTAATATGAAGCCCCAGTTCAGACAGACATGAGATACAGTTAAAGGAATGTATCTATAGCTGCCTTTAGGTGAGGATTTGAGGAGTACAAAGGAACCTTACTGATAGAAATATTCTATTTTGGAGTAAACAAAAACTTTGTTACACTAAATTGTTTTCCTATCAAAATTCCCTGAACTATATGATTAAGATGTATCTAATAATTTTTAAAACTCTATAAAGGTATGGAATCTAATGAGTTTTCATATCTTGGCACTATGAATTAGCAAGTCTATAAATAGTTTCTGTTTACCTGGGTCTGAGCAAATGCTGACGAGGACCCATTTTCCGACGGTGGAGAAAAGTAGGTAGGTGCAGCTTTGACATAACGGGTCGGAGTAGCAGGAGGCAGTGTGAACTCCTGGTTCTTTATCTCTGTTTTTAAGTAGGCCCGGATGTGAGCATTCTTACAGACAGGAAAAAAATACGCACAGAGGAGTGCACATTCTTGTTTCTGTCCACTGAGAGGACCTGGAAGACCCCACAGCATGAGGATGAGCTGTCTCTCTCTCTCTCTCTCTCTCTCTCTCTCTCTCTCTCTCACACACACACACACACACACACACACACACACACACACACACACTATCTAATCTCTAGCCCATGCTCACATTTCTTTAACTGGTCCAATAATGTCTCTTAGATTTATTTTAGCTTGGTCCAAGACCCAACCTAACTTCATTGCATCTAGTATTCATGACTCCTTACTCATTGTCACAGCTTAATATGGCCTCAAGTTCCTTCATGCGCCACCAGTGGGGAGTTGGGTTGACAGTCTCTTAATCTGAACAGGCTCTGACTGATTCAAACAAGAGTGAATGGGTCCTGAGGAAGGAAGGCTCTGGAGACTTGGGAAGATGGAACTTTCTGAAGGATCCCTAACGATTGGCCTTCATGTCTGTCTCGGACCCTTATCTAAGTCCTCAACCCCTGCAGATTGTCTCATTCAGGCTGTTCTACTATCAAAGGAGGGCCTGGTGGTAGTGATGGTAAATGAGTAAATCCCTATGAGGGGCCACACAAGCTTTAAAATCAAGGGTGTGCTTAGAAGCAGAGGTCAGAGGTACCACAGAGTGACAGGGTGACCAAGGCCACGCTAAGGCCTCTGACCTAACTATTTAGGCTAGGTCCAATTTCTGGTTTTTACATTACATTGCATATTTCACTCTATGTACTTTATTTATGGTGGCTCGACTGGGTCATGTTTATCTGTAACTATGGAAATGCTAAAGCACGAAATACACAGTAGTGTATACATGTGTGAACATGTGAATGTGTCTGAGAGTGTCGTGTGTCAGCACATGCTTATATGTATGTGTAAATATGTCTGAACATATGTGCCAGTTCATACTTGTGAGTTTTATGCATGTGTGAGTGTTTCTCACTTAGATGTGTATCTGAACATGTGAGTATCTTGGCACATGCCCATTTACGTGTGCGTGTGTGAATGTGGGCACACTTGGAAAAATGTCTAACTGTATGATCCTGAAAGGCATGTCCATCATTGTATGAATATGTGTGACCCTGTTGTATGGGTCAGGAAATGCCTGTGAATTGTGCGCATGTGTGAGTGTGAACACACACTTACATGTATATCTGAGTGTGTCACTTTTTTCCTAGATATGAAACAATACTTGGATATTTATCTGAGCATGTGACCCTTCTCAGTATGCCTGTATGCTTGTGTGAGAACGTATCTGAGTGTGTGGCATATATGCCAGCACATGCCTATGACATATATGCATATGTGCATATGTGACTGTGTGAACACTTGGAAGCATGTCTACGTGTGTAAGAATGTGAACGTGTGAGAATGTGAATGTGTGTGCTGCATATGTCTCAATACATGCCTATGAATGTGTACATGTGAGACTGTGTGTAGCCCATCAGCACTCATGTATATTGTGTGACTGTGTGTCTTTTGTATGTATCAGCACATGTCTTTGAGTGTGTGTGAGTGTCTATACTATCAGATGCATGTCTGGGTATTGTGAGCATCTGCGTATGAGTGTTTCTGAGTACTGTGAGTATATTGGCTCCTAAGTGTGTGTTCACACATACTCAGAGGTATGTCTGAGTGTGCGTGTGTGTTTACATGGGGGCTTGCTTGAGAGATGAAGAGGACACTGGTTAGCTTTCTGTTCTCCTCAGTTAAAAGCCTGACAGACAGGCTCAGGGCCTGGGCTCTGAGAAGATGGGAGACTAGCTCTTGGCAAAGGTCCAAGGAACCCCCACCAGGAATGTGCACGTTTCAAGTGTGCACGTTCACACACTGAGTGCTCCCCCCGCCCCCCATTTCCCCTTATGTCTCTGATTGCTCCTCCTTGTCCTCATTGAAGGGAAGTGGAAACAAATGTCTGGCAGGAGGCCAAAAGCAGAGGGGAGAGAGAGAGAGAGAGAGAGAGAGAGAGAGAGAGAGAGAGAGAACAAGAACAACAGCTATGGCCTCTTTAGAGGGAGAAAGAGAAGGAGGGATAGAAGTACCAGAGATGAGATGGAGATAGGCAAAAGGAAGGCACATAGGAAAAGATAAAGAGGTAGAAATGGACGGAGGCTGAGAAGAGAGAAGTGGGGACAGAGGACAGACAGGAGAGAGAGAGAGAGAGAGAGAGAGAGAGAGAGAGAGAGAGAGAGAGAGAGGGCTGGGGTCAGAGACAGGGAAGGACACAGCAGGTAGCAAGCACTTGAAGTGACTGGATTCTGCTGGGAGCGGCTCCTGTACTCACTGCTGAGACAGAACCACCCACCCATGTTGGTCCCAACCTCTGGGTGGTTGGTGAAACAGAGGCATGAGAGGCCTTGGTCTGGAGGCAAGTGACTGGGAGAACTGCCCTTCTAACTAGCCCAACACCAAGTAGGCAGGCAAACCCCCTCCCCTCAGAAGAGGCTCATGGATCAGCCACCTGGTCTAAAGCCACCTGGTCTATTGCGGGTGGAGACATGATGGACTGGCAGGTAGCCTCCCTCATGGGGCCTCTGGTGTAGTTCCTGTGGGGGCTTCCTGGGGATGCAGACTCTTTACGTCCCGCCCTTCTGCTCTGGTTCACTACAGTGAGAAATGGTTCCAGTTAAGTTCATGGCTCAGTTAGACGAACAAAGGGAAAGAAAGCAAGGTGGTTTCCCCTTTAAGGAATTATGCGCAGAATCAATGCACGAATCATCTGGCCCACATGTTTACAAGGGGGACTGAGTAAAAGCCATCTTCTAAGGATAAACTCACGGCAGAAGAAACTGGAGACTCGTCTGTCTTTAGGGGTGGAATGCAGCCCTTACTCTGTCAGGCTTTCTGAGTGAGACTGACGTTTGTGATCTTGTCATTGAGGAGAAACGTGTTTTATTTTGGATTGATCGTTTAGGTTTTCCTCCCTCAGTATGAATAATCAGGGGTAGTCAGTCCCTCGACCAAAGAGACACCACTTACCGTGCCCCTACTCTGTGCTGGGTACTGGGCAGACAGATGACCTGGCTCTGTCCCCTGGGCGTCCTGACCATGACTGTGTTACATAAGGCCAGGGACTACCTCAAACAGAACTGGGGAAGTCACCCTGGGCTGCTGTATGCTTTACTCACGCTCATTTCTTATGCTTATAGGACTTCACGAATGGGGAAACCGAGGCACAGAGCACTGAAGCTCCTAACTATAGTTGCGTGGTTAGTAAACCAGATTTGAGTCAAGTCACAATGCCACCCTGGCCCAGCATGTCCTTCTGTGTGTGTATGGGGGGGGGGGCGGGCGATCAGAGGAGTTTTCTGGAGAAGTGAGGACGGAGGAGAGCATCTTTGGTCCTGTACACGTGAATGCCGTTTGGAAGCTGCACAGGTGCTCCCACAGGGCGAGAAGCTTGGGTGTGAGGAGGGAGTGTCTGTATGGGTTGGACGGTTTATCTGTGGACTTGCGGTTGGGGCTCATTTATGACTATTCACAAAATAGCAGGTGCCCGGTGATCCAGTGGCTGGGTACATGTCCCTCTGCCCTTTCGATCTTATGGGATGTGTGTGCTCAATCATTAACTAGGGCCTGGGAAGATAGAATATTTTCAGGAACAGGCCAGAGCAGAATAAGGGCCAAATAGCTGATGTCATCCTGGGAGGATCACCCTCTCTGTGACTCAGTGAATTATCAGCTTCCACTGACTGTGGCAAGGTACCGGAGGTAATCGACTCTGTTATTAGGAGGAAAGATTCGTTTTGGCTCATGGCTTTAGTCCATGACTGCTTTGGGTGTGTGTGGTAGAGTAAGACATCATGGTGCATGCAAGTGTGTGTGTGTGTGTGTGTGTGTGTGTGTGTGTGTGTGTGTGTGTGCTCTTCTGTGTGTGCACATGTGGGAGCTGGGAATGAATCAATATTCCTCTACTGTCTCCTTCCTGCCTCGGGACGGGTCTCTTAAGGAAGCTTTCAGCTTTCAGCTTTGTCTAGCCTACTATTTTATGAACAGTCATAAACCACAAAGGGTTCTGGGGTTTTGGGACCATGCTTTTGGTACCTGGGAAGGAGAGAGAGAGAGAGAGAGAGAGAGAGAGAGAGAGAGAGAGAGAGAGAGAGAGAGAGAGAGAGAGAGAAGGGTTGGGGTCCAATACTTGGTTCAAATCCATTTCCCAATGACTTAACTTCCTCTCATGAAGCCCCACCCCCTAAGGGTTTCACTCTTTCCTCGTAGCACTGGAGGCTGCTTACCGAACCATCTACACTTGGCCTTTGGAGACATTCACCATCCAGTCTATCACATTAGTTTCTCATTTGTGACATGAGGCCACACAAGTGGCTGTCAGGATGGAATGTGTTAATAGGCATGCAGTGTGTGTCCCACATGTTCTGGGTGGTATGGCTGAGTGCTATCGTGACAAGGGTCAGAGGTAGCTGGGCTCTGACTCTCATCTATCTGGGTGTTCCCTTGAGTAACTTCTCTACACTCTACTCTTTCCCTGGGTCTTCCTCGAGCCTTTATGCTGAGACTGATTGGTATAGAGATATTATACTTTCTGGAGCTGGAGTGAGGTTAAGTTAATGGGAAGGTCACCCAGTTTCCCAAACCACACAGAGTCATTCTTTCTTATTGTCTCTTTGTGCCGCAGGTGTGGGCAGCCTGGGAATGTCTTCCCATCACATTACTAAATGCCTCGGGGAGCAACTATGTGTTGTCCCCAGCCTCTGTAGATTGACAGTGACCAATCATCAAGTGTACATCAAGGGAAGTACTAAGGGAGTCAGGATGCTATTCCTGGATGTGGTGGGTGACAGCCGCAGAGTGAGCATCTGGGTTAGCGATGGGAGTCTAAGGTATGACGGAGGTTGGACTTGCTGTAATGAGCAATGTAATCGGCGCTGATGGATGAGTCACCAGAGGTACCAAGGCCTTCTAACAGCAATGTCCATACAGTAGAGCTCTTGTAAAGACTTTATGAGATTCTTCATGCAGTGCTCTGAACTCGGGTTTCAACACATGGCAAGTTCTCAATATTTGTGTGTATGTCTATGTGTCTGAGTGTTCACACATATGTATGTGTAGAAGCTCACACATATGAACTGTCACACATATGAACTGTCACACATAAGAAGCCAGAAAGTACCTTGATTGTCAATTGTCATTCCCTAGGCTTTGCCTCTCTTCTTCCTCTTCCTCCTCCTCCTCCTCCTTCTCCTCTTTCTTCTTCTTCCTCTCTCTCTCTCTCTCTCTCTCTTTCTCTCTCTCTCTCTCTCTCTCAACATAGACTTCCTCACTGCTTTGAACTCATCAAGCAGGCTAGGCTGATTGGCCTTTGAGCCCTAGAGATCTGTCTGTCCCTGCTTCTCCAGCACTGGAATTAAGTGTATGCCACCATACCCAGATTTTAAAAAAAAAATATGGCTTTGGGAGCTCTAACTCAGGTCCTTATGCTTATAAAGCAAGCATTTTATGGACTGAGTCCTCTTCATTGTCATACATCAGCTTTCTTATGGATGAGCTATCAAATACCCTAATCTTCCTCATCTTTCTAGCTAGGCAGAGCTGACCTCGCTGATAGATATTTTTACCTGTCGAATGGCCTACAAGTCCCTCTTTCCCTGATGGTTCAGTTGTTACACTCATTCTAGAAAATCCCAACCAAACAGCATAAACTTCTCGAAAATATTCCCACTTCTCCAGAAGGCTTGGTGAATCTCTGTATTTCTTAGCTTCATTTTCCTGGCATGTTGCACGGTTTCTCTTGTGTTTAATTTCTGCCAGGATCTTGGTTCTATGTGGCTTAAATAACTTTTATGGGGCAGACTGAATGACTCAGTGGCCTGTCATTGTGTTTGTCCTCGGCAATGCGTTTAATCTCTCTGAACTTTAGATTCCTTACTCTGTAACTCAGGCAGGCATAACAGTAATCAGCCCCAGACGCTGCGGGCATCCAAAGCCACGTGTGTAAATGCTTCCTGAGCTTGTTCCAAGCAAAGACATAAGGAAGCATTTTGGGGCTTGTCCTTAGAGGGGCTGAATGGAATTAGGAAGAATGTGTCCTAGCCCAGGGGCACCAATCAACAAAGCAAAGAGGGACTCTTTCGAACATCAGGGCTGTGAGGAGCTGCGGCTTTGAGTCTGGGAATATCCTAGTCTGGAGAACTGTTTGTGTGGGTGCCGAGACCAGCGAAGACACAAGCAGAGATGAGCCAACTGATGGATCTCTGAGGAGAGCAGACATCCCCTCAAGTCTGCTCTGTGGAGGGCTGGAGCGACCCGGAATGCCTGACTCGAGATCTTTGTCACTGGAAACCTTGACTGGGTTTCCATTAAGCACTTTCCAGTAAGAAGATCCTCACTGTCAGGTTTTCCTCCCTGATTTCAGCTTGTGAAGCCTGCGGGGCTGGATGTACATGGAGAACCCCTCCCTCCATTGTTAAAGTCACATTTCAGGAAGTATAGGGTGGACTCAAGGGACGGAGTTTGGGTTCTCTGATCCCAATGAGGAATAATACCACCCAAATGTTAACTGGACAAAAGGACAGTATTTATCATGTAGCTTTCCCTGCCCCACTGGCTGGCCCTTAGCAAGTTTACAACTTAAAGCTAGAAGAAAGACCCACCAATAGAACCCCCTCTCAAGAGTCACATTCAGCCCCTCCCCCTCCCTGCCCGAACGGACTGTTCAGGCTTCAGCGGTCCAGATCTGTAAGACTCTTGCTAATTTTTGAGACAGGAATTTACTACGTAACTCTGGCAGGCCTAGAGCTTGCTGTATAGCCCAAGCTGGTCTTCACCCACGAGTCATGGGAATCAACTTCTCAAATGTTGACATTTCAGGCCTGTGCCCCCATGCCTAGTACATCTGCAAGACCCCTCACCTCTCTCATGCATTTCCCATAGAGGTCTTTAAGGAATCAAATGTGGCCTGCACGGGGTAGATGCCTGGGAAGACTACTCTAGTTTGCACCTAGACCCTACCAGGCTTTCAGAACAGGCGTCCCAGCCACGGCCAGTAGAGGGCCCCCTTCTCTGTTTTTGCAAAACTCAAATTGAGTTAGTATTAAATATTAATTTACTCAAATAATAAAATACTATAAAATTTGGCTTATTTATACTTATGGTATTTATGGGATGTATCTATCTCCCAGAATCCTCTGTCCAACTCTACCACCTAGGAGTGTCAATAATCTGTCTCCTCCTTTGTCCCGAGGACAAAGGTTGGCCCTTAGAAGCACAGGGCTCATGTTTTTGTACTGGGGGCCTAGCACTAGGCCTGGTTAGATCTCTGTCCCAGCTTGGAATGCTTCCAACCACATCCAAAATACATGCTACATATACTTGAACAAAACATGTTACACACATGTGCCAGTCCATGAACAAAACTGCAACAATGCCATTATTATTGCACGGAACTTTAGTGACAACGGATTGGGCTGCACAAACAGCCTTTAAACCTGCTGAGTCTCTGAACTCTGCTCCTGTACTTTAGCCCCTCTCTCTGTCTAAAGCCTAAGAGAAATCAAGGGTTCTGTAATATCGGGAGACCACAAACTTGACACCTGCCTCCCAACGCTGAGCTGCCCTTAAATTGAGACTATAATAATAGTTGGCAAATAATAATAATAATAATAATAATAATAATAATAATAATAATAATAATAGCGTGCCAACAACTGTATATCACACACTTTATTTCGAAACCTTAGTCTTTTTAATTGTTCTGCAAGGTGTTTGTTTGTTGGTTTTTGTTTTTTTTCCTGTCTGTTGAACAGTGAATTTGAACTCAAGTTGAGTATTTCATCAAAGACTGCCTGGCTGGTAGAGCCAGGATGCCTCATTAGCTCTTCTAGGGTTCGTCAGAAGCAGGCAGTGCTGCAAATATTCAAACATGTTTACATTTAGAGCAGAAGTTGAAGGTAAGGTGGAGGTAGAGAGCTAGGGGTATCATGGCCAAGCTGATAATAAAGTCCCCCTGGATACACAAACCAAACCAACACCCACATAAATGAAAACCCTTAGGTGTTCTTTATATACCAACAAATCAAGCAAATGCTAAATTCTTCCCACACTCGAGTGCATGTGTGTGTGTGTGTGTGTGTGTGTGTGTGTGCGCGTGCGTGTGTGTGTGCTTGAAGAGACCAGAGGTTGGCATTGGGCTCTACCGTGAGCACTCTCCCCTCGTTGTTTTGAGATAGGGCCTCTCACTGGTTGTAACACTCAGTTGCAGGCTTGGCTGACCAGTAAACTCTAGGGATCTCCCTCTCTTCATGTCGTACATACATACATACATACATACATACATACATGCAAGCCATTTCCCCAGCTTCTGTGTGCAGGTTACTAAAGAGACTAGTATTTCTTTGAGCCAAATCCTCAATTGATTCAAATGGGCAGTGATGGGGATAGAAGGGCCTTGAGGTCACATGTAAAGGAGAGTTGAGCTCAGAGGAATACTTACCACATACTTCCTGTGATCCGGGCCTGATGCGTGTGGGCCCTCTGAAAGGTAAAGGCAGTGGCTGGGCCTAGAGCTGCTGCAGGCTCCTAATTTGAGCCACTGAAGAGCGTGACAGAGGAGAATTCCAAGTTTCAGGTCTGCCAGGAATATGTGGTGAGACACTGTCTTTAAAGTTAGAGAAATAAGTAAACAAACACATAAAAAAAAAAAGATATGGGGATACAGGGCAGCGACAGGGTGTTTGTCTAACAGGTGCAAGACTCCTGGGTTTGATTCTTGGCACAGGAAGATAGAAGTAAAAAGTGAGGCAGAGATCTGAGCAGTCAAGAAGAAGCGAGGGTGCGGGCAAGGCCAGGGTGAGGAAGCGGTGCTCAGAGCTCTGGGTGTGCTGATATGCTTCTAACACAGCTCTCTAGGCCTCCCTGTGACCTGTTGTGGGCAGACCCTAAAAGGCCACACGCAGCTCTGGGCCCCTTCTAACCTGTGCTCCGGGCTCTGCTGTATGGGATGCACACAATCGAGGTGAGCCAAACTCTGTCTCGTGTCCCTGTGGCCAGTCTAGGGCACTCAGCAGTGGTGGGAGGAAGTACGGCCCCAGTGGCTTCAAAGTGGGGACGCACCCTTTCCTCCAAACCCAGCCAGCCCTGTGGTGCTACCAGGTGACCTGGCACTGGGCACGCCAGGTCTGAGCTCCCTGTCGGAACAATGTGGCCTCCTTTCCCTTGGCCCTCTGTGTTCATGGTAGGGGACAGCCTCTCCCAATGGTGGCCCTTGTCCTGTAAAGCTTGACCTCCGATGTGCCATGTCTCTCCTTGGAACCTTTCTTCTTACTGGGGCTCCCAGACAAGGGTCCTTTCCAGCATCCAGCCTTCACCTCCCCGGGGCTCTTGACTGAGATTCCACACTTGGCTCTTCTTCAGACGTGTGTATATGTGGGCCTCTTCAAAACACCTGCTTCTGCTCACATTCGAAGGTTCAGGATGAGGCCTGGAAGCCTGTTTGACTGAAGGTTTCTCTGGAGATTTCTGCAATGATCCAGGCCTGAACACAGCACTGTTCAGGACAACTCTATCCTGGGGTCCTGGATCTCTTTTGTAGGACTGTACTTTCTCTGGTGAGAATTTCTTTTTTAAGAACCAGGTGTCTTGAGTGGCCTGGCGTTCTCTACACAGCAAAGGATGACGTGGAGTTTTTGGTCACCCTGCCTTGACCACCTGAATGCTAAGATTACATGAGTGTGCCACTATACCCAGTCTATGCAGTCCTGAGGACCAAAGCCCAGGCTTCCTACACTCCAGGCAGGCACTCTACCAAATGAACCACATACCCAGTCCTAACTTGTATTTGAATGCAGGCTTCATGAGCGTGTGTGTGTGTGTGTGTGTGTGTGTGTGTGTGTGTGTGTGTGTGTGTGTGTCTGTGTGTATGTCTCTGTGTGTCTGTGTATGTGTGTGTCTGTGTGTGTGTGTGTGTAAAGCTATTAACCTTGACATGTTTCCTTATGGGAGATCGTTACCAGGGTTAAAGAAGATAATAAATATAAAATGCTCAGAAAAGGACCCGTGTGTGTACTCAAGGCCCAGGAAAGGTCAGACACTGTTATGATTAGATTGTTGTCCCAAGTATGTGGAATTACAAGGATTTTGGGACCATTTGTACTGGTGGTCAAGTTGTGGAGTTCAGAACACAGGGCTCTGTGGAGAAAAACACATTTGCGGTTGAGGTCACTGCCAGAGACTGAGGCCACAAGCCTGGGACCCTGGCCAGATCCTGGCAGCAGCCACTCACTTGCCGAGTGACCTGAGCAATGCATTTGACCCCTCAGGGCTCCCATTTCCTCCTCTGCACAACCAAGATTAAGAACGTTCTTGTTTACTTCACACTGGGTAGCAAGAACAAAACCAAGAGGGTAATGGTTCTCCTTATCTTGCCTTTGCTACAACCCAAGGTGGCCAGGGAGACCTGCCCAGGCAGGAGTGAGCACGGGCCTGCACTTCCAGAGAGCTCTTGAAGGAAACTCAAGGAAGTTTAGATGAAGAAAGTTGGGGGAAAAGGGCAACCACCATGAGGCATAATCACCCTTCATTCTTTCTCTAGCCCCTTCCTTTCTGAAATTTTGCATTTTTATGGTTTTTCTCCTCTTCGTCCCTGGTCCTCCCCCTTCCTCTTTAACAAAGGTTCATATGTCGCTCAGATTGGTCTCCAGTTTGCTATGTAACCGAGGATAACCTTGAACTCCTGATCCTTCTGCCCAAATCTCAAGGGTTGAGATTACAGGTGTGTGCCACCCACTGTGCTGGGTATATAGGGTGATGGGGATCAGGCCTAGGGGTCCTGAATGCTAGGCAAACAGTTCACGGAGTGAACTATGTTCCTGGACTCATTTTCACCCACTGGGCCTTTTCTGTTCAAACTTAATATCTGAGAGTTTCTACTGCTCTGATGAAACACCGTGACCAAAGAGCAAGTTGGGGAGAAAAGGGTTTATTCAGCTTACACTTCCACAACGTTGTTCATCACCAAAGGAAGTCAGGGCAGGAACTCAAGTGGGGCTGAATTCTGGGGGCAGGAGCTGATGCAGAAGCCAAGGAGGGATGTTGTGGGTTGCCCCGGTGTTGTTTACTGAGGGGTGCTACTTACTGACTTGCTTCCCATGGCTTGCTCAGCCTGCTTTCTTATAGAACCCAGGACCACCACCCATCATGGGCTGGGCCCTCCCCCATTGATCACTAATTGAGAGAACACCTTACAGCTGGATCTCATGGAGGTGTTTTCTCAACCGAGGCTCTTTACTCTCGGATGACTCTAACTTGTGGTTTGTTTTATAAAAAGAGGGCTGGAGAGATGACTCAGTGGTTAAGGGCACTAACTGCTCTTTTAGAAGACCTGAGTTCAATTCCCAGCAGCCACATGGTGGCTTGTAACCATCTATAGTAGAATCTGACACCCTCTTTTGGTGTGTCTGAAGACAGAGACAGTGTACTCATATACATTAAAGAAATAAATCCTAAAAAGTATTAAAGAGGAGGAATATGTTTTGGTGGAAGTGTGGGGAAGGGGGTGCCTCAACAGGCCCATGCTGAGGTTCCCCCACTGCCCCCCTGCCAGGGACCAGCTATACAATGGTATAGGATAGAATAGAGTTTATTTAGGGCATGGGGAGGGGAGTTAAAGGGGTAGTAGAGGCAGAGAAAGGCAGAGAGAGTAAGTAGAGGAGTAGAGGCTGGCCATGCGCATGTGAAAAGAGGGGGGAATGGAAAAGGGAGGGGGAAGGGGTGAGGGGAGAGCAGGAGCAGGAAAGAAAAAACAAGAGAGAGTGGAGGGGGCAAGCAGTCCCTTTTATAGTGAATCAGGCATACCTGGCTGTTGCCAGGTAACTGTGGGGCGGAGCCTAGACAAAACACAACCAACTTGTGTCAAGTTGACACATAAAACTAGCCACTGTACTTGGCTAGTGTTTATATCAACATATCCTAAGAAACCCTCTGAGAGTCTCAGAAGTGGTGGAATGGGCCACATTGTGCAAGGGCTGAGGGTTTGCTTGAGGAGAGAGAGGCAAAACAAGAACATGTGGGCTTTTCTGTATAATCCCACTTGATTTCAAAGATGATTAAGTACATCAAATTTACTGTGTAAACAACCATTGACATGACGGCCCCAGGGGTATAGTTAAAGGGAAGGGTTTTTGTAGATGTGTGTGTGTGTGTGTGTGTGTGTGTGTGTGTGTGTGTGAGAGTGTGAGAGAGAGAGAGAGAGAGAGAGAGGGAGAGAACAACCAGGCATCTGGAAGAGTCCAGAGCAAAGGAAGAAGGTAGACTGACTATGGCTGGCAGACTGGGAGAGGGCCAGGGCTAACTGCGAGAGATGGGAGAGAGAATAAAGAAAGCTGAGCGAAGCAGGAGCAGATCAGAGAGAACATAGCAACAATAGCAGAGTTATAAGGAAGGTGAATGGCTTATAAGGAAGGTGAGGGGAAGGGAAGCCTATGAGCTAGAGGGAGTGTAGGGTCGGGGAAGAAGTGAGATGCGCTAGCATGGACTTTGAAACGGGTCGTGGGTGGGTACTTGTGATCCTGTGGGAGCCTGGAGGGCAGCATGATATGCTAATAGGCATGATAGCCAGCCTCGTGTCACTTCTGCCAGAGGTATGGGAAACGGCTCCTTTTAGTAGATGGGAACCAGTGTCACAAGTTCCTGAGGAATGCTGGCTTTTATCTAACTGCCAGAAGTCCTCCTAGAGTCCAGGTTGAGCTCATTGGAACCCCTTTTGGAGTTTGGGGCACGGGAGTTTCATTTGGACCTGACAGCTGCCATGCTGGACTCAAACTCTAGGCCACCTTTGGCGATTTGCTCTCCCACTAGACTTCAGGGAAATTTATGAGTCTCTCTTCTAGTTACTCCAGGGAGAAAGTTTACGCTTCGTAACTTCCCTCCCTACCGTGAAGTCTTTGAACCAAGTATCTACCTTCATCTTCAGAGTACATTCTGAATCTAGTTGCTTGTTTTCACCTCTGCCATCGTCATCGTGTGAGCCACAGTCAGAGCCACCCAACAGACCCCCCTCCTTCCACTTTGTCCTGTCTCTTCATGGCAGCCAAGGGGATCCTCTTAAGATGGAAGTTAGGGCCAGCTTCGGTGAGTAAAAGTGCTGGTGGTTTGAGCACAAGGACCATAGTTTAGAACCCAGCACCTATGTAGACAAAGTGTGCCTGTCACTTCAGTGCTGTGGGTATGAAAACAGGAGCATCCTGGGGGGTGTTGGCCAGTTTAGTGTGAGTGGTGAGCCCCAGGTTCAGTGAGAGATCTGTCTAAATATATAATAATAATAATAACAATAACAATAATAATAATAACAATGATAATTTATTATTGAAAAGTTATCAAGGAAGACATATTGAGTTTAACCTCTGGTCTCCACATACACTGGTTTGGGTGAGCTCATCAACACTTATACACCCATCCTCATATAATTCTCTCTCTCTCCCTCCCTCCTCCCCCAACCCCTCAAAAATCAAAAATTAAACAAAAAGGTCAGAACATACCCCTCTTGCTCAGAGTCAAGCCCACTGATGGCGCTCTGCTCACGCCATTCAGAATAACGAACGTCCATGGTGTGGTGGTAGCTTCCCACAGGGCTCCACGCTCATTCCTTATCCCCTGTCTCAGCATCCTCCACACTGAGGAGGGCTCACCCATTGTCAGTGGCTCCTAAAGGAAGCAGATTCCATGTTGTTCTCTGAGAGACACCAGCCACCAGGACACTCAAGCAACTCTGAAGTCGTGCCTGACTTTGGATGTTTACCATTATATTCCTTGGGCCTAGAAATTCATGATTTTTTTTTTACTCAATATGAAAGATTTATTCTTAGTCCTTCAGGTGTTATTATGTGAACAATATATCAGAACAAAAAAATTAATCAAATCCAAAAACAACAAAAAAGCAAGGGCTGAGCATGAAGCTTGGTGGTGGTGGTTGTTTTACTTAGGGTTTACTGCTGTGAAGAGACACCGTGACCAAGGCAGCTCTTATTAGGACAACATTTAGCTTGGGCTGGCTTACAGATTCAGAGGTTCAGTCTATTATCATCGAGGCAGGGACATGGAAGCATCCAGGCAGGCATGGTGCAGGAAGAGCTGAGAGTTCTGCATCTTCATCTGAAGGCTGCTGGCAGAATACTGGCTTCCAGGCAGCTAGGGTGAGGGTCTTTTTCTTTTTAAAGAATTATTCACTTATTTTAGGTATATGAGTACACTGTAGCTGTCCTCAGACACACCAGAAGAGGGCATCAGATACCTTTACAGATGGTTGTGAGGCACCATATGGTTGCTGGGAATTGAACTCAGGACTTCTGGAAAAGCAGTTAGTGCTCTTAACCACTGAGCCATCTCTCCAGCCCAAGGATGAGGGTCTTAAAGCCCATGCCCAGGGTGATACACCTACTCCAACAGGACCACACCTTCTAATAGTGCCACTACCTGGGCCAAACATACAAACTATCACAGTGGTAGAGCACTCTGCTATCTTATACAAGGCCTGGGTTTGATCCTCAGTAACACACACACACCACACTCCCCCTCTTCCAATAGCTTTATCTATATTCAGACCAGCATAGGGCAATTACTTCCCTTTAAGGGTAAGCTGGGCCTAAAGACTTGGCTCTGAGTAACAGAATCGAGCAAAAGGGACAGGAAGATTATTAACTGGAAGTGGATCATCCACCCTCAAATCAAGCCCACAGAGGAATGTAATAAATATCTTGATACAATCAGCCATGACGCTTATGTGGCTGGACTATATGGGTTGGGGGAGGGATGAGAAGGAAATAATAGAAGAAAAAGAACATTCTAGAAGTAATTAAAATAAAAGGACAGATTATACATTAAGGACACATGTAGTAGTCTCCTACTAAATTACAGATAATCCTGTAACTCGTGGACATTTGCTCTTGTTTTCTCAATTGGTCACATTAATAAATGCCAGCTGCCATCTTATAGGCTCCAAAAGTGTCCTACTTGGCAAAGAACCAAGGGCAGCTTCTAGACAACAGCCCATGAGGAGCTGGGGTTCCAGGGTTCCTGGCCAAAAAGGAACTGCACATTGTCCATAACTATTGATCTGAGCTTAGAGTCAGATCTTCATGGCTGTGTCTCCAGCTAGGACCACTGTCTTACCTGTCCTGGTGAAGGTAAGTGCTGACAGGATCTGGAATCATCTAGAACATGCCTGTGAGGGGCCGTCTGGATTGAGTTAGCTTCCGGCCAAGCCTGTGAGAGGTTTTCTCGATTTGGTTAATCGCGGTGGAAATCTCATCCTAAAAGTGGTTGGTGCCATTCAATGGCCTTGGGTTCTGGATTGAATATCAAGAAGATAGTGAGTAGGGCACACCATTCATCCCACTCTGTTTCATGACCGTGGATGAAATGTGACCAACCACCGTCTTCTTGCCACTCTGCATTCCCCCAAATGATCGTGTGTTCCTCCAACTGTGAACTAAAGTAAACCCTTTCTTCTTTGTGTTTGACTTGTGTCAGGCATTTGATCACCTAGGTTTTCCTTTTTAACTTTGCCACAGATACTGGGCTAGAAGGCCTTGCTGGGCCATACCTGCATTGCTAACTCACAGAATCCCTGAAGCAATTGGTATTGTGGAGAGCCGATAGCTAACACACCTGGAGACCTGTGGGGGTTTCTCCTTCCAACCTATGCTGTGGACAACATCCCAAGCCTCAGGATGGACCACATTTGCTCACTTGTTGGTCAAAGTCAAGACCACTGACTTTCAACATGGTGGAACTTTAAATAAGAACAATGATTGCAACAGCACACAGATGCCCCACTCCTCCAGAGATCCTTACTTCAATTGCTCTGGGGTAAAGTTTAGGCCATTAGGGTTTACGAAGGTCTCCAGAAGATTCCCTTCATGGTAACATTTGATACCTATGAACACAGACAACAACTCCTCCCCTGGCTCCTACGTCTATGGGTACACTAAGCTGAAAATTTCAAAATACAGCTAATTCTCAGTAATCCTGGATTCTAGGTTTTCCGTTTCGCCTGCTTACTAAAGTTTGTTCAAAATCAGTGCCTGCAACATCTCCAAACTCACTCACAGACGGGAGCAAAGTGGCACCAATTTCGAGTCACGGGAGGTGCATGTTCCCAGCTGAGGTTGAACATGGCCACACTCTGCCTTCTGGTTTCAACTCCCACACTGTAAACAATGTTCTTCATCATGGCCTATTCAGTGTCACCTTAAAAACAAAATATGTTGATTCTACTGTTTAAAACTGGCTCCCAGTCATGGGGATGAAGAGTTCTGAGCCCAGGGTGTTATGACGTGTGGTGCAGGAAAAAGAAATCCAAAGCACAAGTTATGTAATCTTAGTTCAGTTATGAGTTATGGTACACGGAACTCAATGTCGACCAATCAAAAATGTATTTATTAAATTAGTACTGTATAAACAAAGCTGTATATTAACTGGATGGTAAAAATGTGCCCAGAGGTTCACAAGAACCCAAGTTTATATTTTTTCCCTCAGGAGTAATGGCTTGGCATTTGCTAATTCAGTGTTCTTGGCAACTTTAAAGAACATAACAAGAATCAACTGTGAATAACCAAGAATCAACTGTACTTTATTTAATACCAAATGGCAACAAGGGGGGTTATAAGTATAGCTAATTTAAAAAGTACAAAATTAATTTGCAAGGCCAACGACAGATAAACGAACATCTCCTGTTACTTTGCGGCTTAGTCTTTAAATGGGTGGTGAACGTTCACAGATGTCTTGCCTGAGCTTCTATTATCCTCCCACTTGCCACAATTTGGGAGGTATTTTGATCCTCCTGTGGTCAAAACCAAGAGAAACCGAGATCTTCCCTGATGCTTACTTCAGTAATACTATTCTATTTAAACAGGTATATATCACAATATAGCAATATATAATAATCCATAGAGTCTGATGAGTCTTTATGTACGTATCCATCCACCATATAGACCAAGGATTAGAGGATCTCACAATCATTTCGGGTTTGAGCCACACCTTATTACCCCTGGTGAATGATCAATGACCGCATGCTTATGAGAGCTACGACCACCTATACCCACAGCCCTGGTATGGCTTTTATAAACCCAGTGTTCGAAATTGAACCCAGGGCTGTATATGTTGATTCAAAGTCAGGATTCCACTACCATCGTCATGTCCCAGAATGCAGTTTTTCTATTTATTCTCTTTATTGTGACCATATTACCGAGCTGGGTGTGGTAGCTCGCACCTGTAATCCTAGCTCTTAGAAGACCTCTACAGTAGATTTACTGTGAGTCTGAAGTCAGACTGAGTTCCCAGACTACTTAGGCTCCTGAGGGAGACCCTATTTAAAAAACAAACAAACAAACAAACAAAAAACAACAAAAAAACCACAAAACAAAAAACAATAAAAAACAAACAAAACCATAGCCATATAGGAATAAAATATACACAGTGACATTCAATTTAAAAACCTGTACACATGTAGAAAAAAGGCAGGGTTATTCCTGTCCACCATGGTGAAAAACAATATTATCACTAGCAAATTAGCTGATCATTTAAAAGTATTAGTATGGAATCCATGGTTTGAACAAGGCTGTGCCCTCTTTTATCACTGATAAAGATATTCATGGACAGTCGCTCCAAAACATTTCAAGTCAATATGTTCTGAATACTGCTTTTGCTCGCCAATATATAATATCTCTAGGAATCAAGTGTGCCTAGTATAAATGTTTTCCCCAAGACACAACCAATCGTTGCAAGACGATTTTCATCTAGGCTTGGCCTGTTCAGTCGGTTTTCAGCTAGCGCTCCTTCTGAGCCAAAAATCACCTGCCAAGGAAAATTTTATGTGAATTTGAAAAGAACATGAAAAGAAAAACATTTAAAATAGGCATTTGCTTTTTGAAAATGGTTTTTGGAAAAAGCTATTACATTTCTTTGTATTATAATACAGTTACTATATTGTAATGAGCTCACAAATAAAACATCAAGTATTCCCTCCTTCCACCACGTGGTTTCCAGGAATCAAATTCGCATCTTCAGGCTTGGTGAAATCCCTTTATCCAATGAACTGTCTCATCGCCCCTGCTCCTTTTAAGAGACTAGTTTAATTTTGTATGTGTATGAGTGTTTTGCTTTCCTGTGTGCACTACTTGTATGCAGTGCCCATGGAGGCCAGAAGAGGGCATTGCAGCTCCCAGAACTAGAATTATAGCTAGTTGGGAGGCTCCATGTAGGTGCTGGGATCTTAGCTAATAAACAAGTGCTCTTAACCCTTGAATCATCTCTTTGGACCCCTTCCTTCTTCCCTCCCTCCTTCCCTCTCTCCTTCCCTTCCTTCCTTTCTTGTTTGTTTCTTTTGAAACAGGTTTACTACGTAGTGCAGGCTGGCATTGAACTTGCAAGCCTTTTGTTGTAGAGTTTTAAGTGCTAGCATTACAAGTGTGTACTACACTCAGTAGTGCTGTGCGTCCGTGCGTGCATGCATGTGCTCGTGTGCTATAGACAGTATATAAAGTTACGAAAAGACAGTTTTGGTTTTGCATTGTGAACTGTTGGCTATGAAAGGACCTTTGAGCAGCTCCCCTGTTTTATCCATTGACAAAATGTCTGTTTCTAAATGCAGACAATCCATTTCCTCCTTCTCTTAGGGAAGGATTCTTCCCCTACCCACAACTCAGTAGTCACAGAGTTACCCCAGCTACAAAGCAACAAGTCAGGATTGCACGGCAATAGCCTGGAGGAGAGGGTACACTCTTCACCTCTTTGACTAATACAGGATTAGGGCAAGCCCTTGCATGTGGGCCCATTACTAAGAGGGTAGTTGGGATGTGCATGGTTGTCATGGTGATGACTGGTCAACAAAACGAAGGAGGAAAAAAAGTGAAATTTAGTTAAAAACAAATATTCAAAAGGAGGGGGAACTGATAGAGGAAAAGAGTCTCTAGGCTTTGAGAGCCTAGAGGTCAGATTTTAGAAATTTGACCTTTTAAATGACTAATTGTCAGTCAGAAATGACAGCCAGATGCTGTGACTTTCAGAAGTGAATAAAGTCAGATGAGTTCCCCAACTAGATGAGACGTTAGCGGGCATGTTCCCTGAATATGGATTAGGGATCTCAACAAATTTTGTCAGGCTGAGTTTCAGTGTGTGTGTGTGTGTGTGTGTGTGTGTGTGTGTGTGTGTGTGTGTGTGTGTGTGTGTTCATTTTCGCCTCGTCAGTTTGTGGCTTTTCTGGAGAGATGATAAACAATGCTTTATCTCTTCCTAGATCCTCATCAGAGGAGGGTTTGGCTGGGCCTCTGTGTCTTCCAAATCTTGAGAGACAAGACAATCGTAAGTACTCTCATACTGAAGACAATCTTCTGGCCCGGTTTGGTTTCCTCTTCTATTCCTCTCCAGAGGAACTGAGGAGTGAGAAGCAGACACGAGAAGCACCCAGCCAAGGTGTCAGGAAGCCAATGGATGCAGGCCATTTGGAAATCTGGGGGACGGGAAGGGGAGTGCTGTGTCTCGTGAGCTTGCTGCTGAGGGAAAGAGGTTGACTACTTGGAGGGCCAGTTGGCAAGTGGCAACTGGTCTCAGATAACAAGAGGATCTCTCAAATCAACATACCAGGATATCGGGGATGAATGGATAGTCAGACCACGCACCTATGATTCCCACAGAGAGGCCCATCACCACTGAGGCAAACTAAATACTAAGCAAGACATGGTAAGGCTGTGGTTCCCACAAGTGTGTCCTACAGTGTCTCTGGGTTTCCTCTTGGTGCTCCTCATCTGTAAGCAAATGTTATACTTAATTTACATTCTGGAGCCTGAGTGTGACTCCATCCTCTGTCCCAATTCTCACAATCCTCTGTATGCTGAAGTATGCCCGGGCCTCATACCTGTTCCCTCCCAGGTGTCTCATCCCACCTGTCTCAGAAAGCCTGTCTGAAAAGCTGACTTCCTCCTGAATCATGTCTCCTCAGAGAAGTCATTCCGTGCCCACAGGAAGACTCCTCAAACCTTAATTTGCAAACAGGAAACTCCAAATTCCAGGCATTCCAAACCACTCTGCTTCTAGACATGGTGGGATGTGTGTGTGGACTGGTACCCATGATCATGGCGTTTGGGGGACATTTCTGGTCCTCACGTCTAGCATACAAGTTTGCAAATGTTCTGGCTAACCAAGGTGACTTCTTGGACTTCCTTGGTTCTCTGGTGATTAAGCAGCATCTCATACCCTTATATCCTAAGCAATAAATGGAGAGAGCAGAGTCCTGCCTGAAGTAGCAATGCAGGGGGACTTGAGAAAGAGTGAACGATTGGTTCTGAGTAATCGTCCTTAGCGATTGGGACCAAGAGCAAGGCTGGCGTCAGGCAGGCAGTCTCTACACAGATGCCCTTGAAGACTATGCTTTGTGTTAATTGCTGTGGCCTTTCCTAGAATTTGACACAAGCAACTGCATTTTTTCTCTCGAGCTCTCTCTTTCTGTGTGTATGTATACATACGTGTTCATGAGTGTGTGCAGATATGCGTATGTGTGGAGGATATAGTTTGACATTGGGTATGCTCCTCATTACCCTCTCCCTTAATTTTTAAGACAGGGTCTCACTGATTCCTATAGACTGCCTAACCATCGAGCCCCCAGTGATCCTCTTCTCTCTACTTCCTGATCACTAGGATTCAGTTGTGTGCTCATGCTGAGTTTTTATGTGGATGTTGATGATGAGAACGAAGATCTTCACACTTGTGAGCAAGGACTTCAGCAGCTAAGCTATGACCTCAACGTCCCCACTTTTGATTCTGACTACTTTCACGTGCCTCAAAAGTTTTATCAGTAAGTGCTTTAAAAAAAAAAGATGAAGAAAGACAACCTTGCTAGACATGAGAAAGAGGACAGGGAAAGAATCAAGGGGCAACTATGAAATGTGGAGAGTGGGAGGGATAGCTTTTCCCAGGGAAGAGCACACCAATCAGCTCTCTGTGTGTGTGTGTGTATGTGTGTGTGTGTGTGTGTGTGTCTAGATGTAGGCTGAAACATGCATGCAGTTCCCACTCTTTCCTGAGCAATCCTCTACCTACCCCTTCCCGCTTCATCTGTTGACTGCTGTAGTAACAAGATAAGATGGGGCACTGCAAAGTTGTGGGGTCCATTAGAACCATGGCTGATTAAAGTGTTCATGGTGGCTTTAGAGAAGCCCAGGCAATAGAACTGTGGAAAAGTAAGTGCTTGCCTTTGTTGAGTTTGTTTGTTCTAGCAGTGATGGTGGAGTGTACTAGTTATAGCCATTCCACATATGGGGGGTGGGGGGAGGTAAAGACAGCGCTTAAACAAAAACCTTTCACATTTCAAAGTTCATACAGTTTTAGAAACTCTAAGTTATGATTTTAGATATTCTTTTATTATTTCCTTTCTATTCAATGGGGGATACTACTATACAAACTGGATTTTTGTCTAGGTCCAACATACCATTTCTGTTGCTGCAGTAAAACACTCTGATAAAAAGCTACAGAAAGGAGAAAAGGATTTGCTTGATTTGTAATTTTGGATTATAATAGTCCATCATCGTGAGGAAGTCAAGGTAGGAATTCAAGACAGCTAGATATATCACATTTGAGAGTACAGAGAATAAATGCATACACATCCACTACTCAGCTTGCTCTTTTAATACTTAACACAGTTCAGGACCCCTTGTCTAGGGAATGGTGCTACCCACAGTAGGCTTGGTCTTCTACCAACAATTAACTTAATTATCTATCCCTCCCAGATATGCCCACAGATATGGCCAACCCGATGTAGACAATCTCTCAATGAGACTATCTGCCCAAATAACTTTAGGTTGTGCCAAGTTAAAAATTAAAGCTAACTATCACACTGGCTTTTATATTGCTCCATGCTTGTATTCTATCTTTGGACAATCTTACTCTTTTATAAAACATCCAGTAGAGAGGCTGTCTGAAGACAGTAATGGAGGTAGGAAGAGGGTAGAGGCTGTTTATAATTACTCAACTATTTTAAGGAAGAAGGTCTCAAGCATGATGAAAACCCATTTGGGGGCAGGCTTTCTTGACTGAGCAGGAGTATGTTGAGTGTTGCCTTCTGGGTTTGAGTACTTTCTGTGTGGTAGACACAGTGCTAGGGAGCACATACAGTTCAGGCCCTCTAAGTTCAGTTGGGGTGATCAGGGAAGGAAGCTAGCAATCGCGGCATGGTATGATGAATGTTGAACGAGTTGCCTTCAAATCTCCCACAGAGCCAGGCTTTGGTGTTTGGTAAATACTGACTGCGTGGTTCATAGAAACATCTCAGGACCCATGACTCAGGCTGGAAAACAAAGGGTGTGCCAGGGAGGATGAAGAGAGATGGGCGTGGGGAATGGGATGATAGGCTACCACACTAGGTTAGGACAATGAACATGGCAGATGACCTCCCAAGGTTCGTAGCAAAGGATGGTGTGACCTGATTTATATTTTAGGACCACTGACTGTGTCTGCTTTGTAAATGGAGGTGTCAAGGCTCAGAGACCAATTAGAGGCTGTTGTTAGCATAAGAGTTCTCTAGAGGAACAGAGCAGACAGAATGGATCTGTTCCATTGGTGGAATGATAAGAACTGAGTAGTTCAACCAGGGCCTTCAGTGTGCCCAAGAGGCCAAGAGTGTGGTCACTGCTCAGCTGATGAAGTTGGCTGCCTCAGTGGTCCTGATCTGTCACCAGAGGCCTGAAAGGCTAGGAGACTGGGCTGCATTATCATCAAAGGATGGCAGCCCAAGTGATAGGCACAGGGTTGATGCACTAACCAGAAGGGATTGAAGGCAAGCAGGTAAGCGACACTGCTTTATTCCTTGTACCTCATTTATCTGGGTTACCTCTGGAAGATGCCAACTACTCCAGGGGAGGATCATCTTCCTTCAGTTAATCCTTCCTAGCTGTGACCTCACAGACCTGCCCAGTGACATGTCTCCTAGTTGACTCCCACATATAGTCAAATCAACAGTCGAGATTAACCATCACAGGCTGCTTCATTGATCATGGCCTTTAGATCAAAGTGGGGTGGGAAAGGAGACAAAAGGAGGTGGCTAGAATTGCTGCACTGATATCCCTGCTAAGATAACACTTCACAGCACCAGTAGGGCATGGGCTTGCTTCAGGCTGTTCTGCTCAACCCTTTCCATATCTCCCAACCTCTGTGGGATGGAGGAGGATAGCTGGGGTTCTTCCTCTTGTGCATATGTCATTGCAGAAGTGAAGCTGTGTTTCTGAAGCTTCCTGACAAAGCAAAGGCTTGATGCAATCATTAGGAAGGAAGGTGGGCTATGGAAGGTGAGTGCCATGGCTAATGTTAATTGTCAACTTAACAGAATCTCAGGTCACCTGGGAGATGGGCCCTTGGGGTCATGCCAGCAGCAATAGAGGGCAGGCTATCCTGATTGAATTAATTGAGGTGGAAAGATGAGCCGCCATGGGTGGCACATTCCCTTGTAGGGATCCTGAACTGTACAAGTAGAGAAAGGGAGCCGAGCAGAAGTGTGCATTGCTCTCTGCTTCTCTATTGTGGATTTCACAAAACCAGTTGCTTCAAACTCCCACCACCTTGACTCCCCTGCCTTGTTAGGCTGTACCCTTGAACCGTGAGCTACGGCAAGCCCTTTCCTCCTAAAGTTGTTTCTTTCAGGAAAGCATTTTATCACAGCAACACAAAGAAGGAAGGCAGTGAGCTTTGGCTCTGGGAACTTTGTAGTGCAGATCTGGAACTCTCTAGAGAGCGGAGCTTCTCAAAGATGGTCTAATGAATGGTGCTGAAAGAAAGAAGGAAGAGCCCCTCAAACCAGCTGCCTACACCATGTGGACTATGAACACTTGATCCCCAGAGTTAAGCAATCTTTATCCACTCCTGAGTTTGCCTCAAGGCCAGCAGAGCCTGCCAGACTTATGACAAGTTACAGCATTGTGAGGCTTTTGCTTCATTGGGGGGCCTGTGATTCCTTCAGAGCTAAGCCCTGGATATCCCTTTGGGCTCATCACTTGCAGGGTTGATGCTTTCAAGGCCCAGGAGAGAATTCCTGTGACGGTGTTTCTTCGGCATCCCATCTTAACACCCTAAAGCATTCTGACATTTCTGGCATCTCTACTTGGCAGGGTACCCCCTCTGAGCTGCATAGCAGACCTCATTGTTGGCCACAGTGTTTTATTGACTCGGAGGTACCTGGGGCCATGATACTTCAACCTGCGTCTAGATCCAGGACAGTGACTTTGACAAAGGCAATGCTGAAATCAGGTCCTTGGGACAGTCCTGGCTAGAATGTCCTGTGAATAACCTAGTCAACTTCAACTCTGATAGTCTGGATTTGTTGAACTAGGAACACACAGTCAGGCAAGCATTTTTATTCTTTGTTAACTGGGTGCTGAAGAAAATGTGGAGAAATGACTAATACAAAAATAACAAGAAGCAAAATAGCGTCATGGTCATGGTTCTAAGATGGAACCCCACCCCCCCAACCTCCATTTTTGATGCAAGGTCTATTGTAGCCCAATCTGGTCTTGAATTCATGAAGTAGCTAAGGTTGATATTGAATCATGTGATCCTCTAGCTTCTCCCTCACTGAGCTGGGATTATCGGAGTACACCACCATACTCAGTTTATATGATGATGGAGATTGAACCCAGCAGCACACTGAATTCTCTTGTATGCTAGGCATGCATCCGATCAACCAAGCCATGCCCTTCTGTTGTTTCTTATACATTCTCACACATTCATGAAAGAAAGCAGACTATGGTAAGAAGCCCCTATGTACATCACTTTCTACCATCATTGCCAAACAGTATCATAGCCAACTCTATTTACATTAAAGGGCAGGGTCTCACTCTGTAATCTAACTTGGCCTGGGAGTCCTTAGGGGCTCAAGCTAGCCTTGGATTCATGGCAATTTTTCCTTCTCATTTTTCCAAGTGTTGAGACTACAAGAGTGAACCACTACACCTGGCTTTTGATTGCCCCTTTTTTGCTTCTCATTAAAGGTGATGGTCAGAGGCTTTACCCACTGAGCCATCTCACTGGTCTCCTGGATTCACTTCCTGTGGGGGTTTTTTGGAAGCCATCTTCTGTGTTGGAATTTGCACAACACACCTTCAGTGTAACTTCACCTTCTCTTGAATGAACACATCTTTTTGTTCTAGAGTCTACTGTGTTGGGAATATGAAGGAGGAACACACAAGTAAATCCACGCATCCGGATTGAGAAATCAGCTAAGATAGTACAACTTTGTCATGTCCCATGTTTCTCGGGGGTGATGTTGTGTAGGCAATAGTAGTGACCATTTAAAGGGAGAATTTACTGTGTGAGTTCTGATACTACCGAGTAGAACGAATACTTGCACATTAGTCTTTATAAATCTTATTTAATCTTCACACAATACGTGAAGGCCAAATAATTCTGAGGCAAGAGCTGTTCTTACACCCATGTTCCAGATGAGGAAACAAAAACTGGAGGGTTGTAGTGATGTCTGTTGTAAAAATATAAAAAATAGAAACTGCTTTTATCCTCCACTAGATTCGGCACCAAGATATCTGGTAGATAGCTTGCTAGAGTCAGCAAAGTGTCTCACCCGCTCTGCTCCATCTCATATCACACTGCCGAAGGCCTCTCTCTGAGCCTGGCAACAATCTCTCTACCCATCCAGTTCCCAAGGCAGGCTGCCACCATGGCAGAAATATACATCCCAACTCCATGGCGGCTCCGTGTCCCGGCCGCCTCCCACTCTCTTACACTTAAATCGCTACAACAAAGAACACACAACACAATAACCTCTGACCCAATTGATAAGATATAATTGCCCACCTAAACATACAAAGCCCAGTACACATCCATCCTTCAGGAACATTCATAACAACCTGTAAATACACAGAGTGGAATCTTAACGTCAGCCTCCATGTTCTCTCCACCGTGTCTTCCCCCTTATCCATCTCTTCTACTTTTTTGTTCTAGTCTCTTCCCTTTCCCTCAAACTTTTCTCCCGCCCATCCTTCCTTCTTGTCCAATGGCAGGCCTCATTCTATCTTGTACCTGCTTCACCTGTGACATCATCCCACAGATGCCTAGGTGGTTAAGAACACCGACTTTTCTTCTAAAGGAGAACAGTCCCCAACACCCACACCAGGAGGCTCACAACTGTCTGCAACTCGAGTTTCAGGGAATCTATCCCTGGCTGGCCTTCTCCAGGCCCTGTATGCATGTGGTACACATACCTTTCCCCCCACGAACAAATAAAAAATGCCTTTAGGAGGTAATAAGTTGCTCAACGTTATCCAACCGGTAGCAGGGGGGTAGAACCAGGCCTTGAATTCCCATTAGTCATAAACTAGTGCTTTATCTTCCTCATCTTGAGAAACCCTGTTGTAAGGTCTCCAAGGACTGCAATTGTGACTCAGTTTTTCTGCTATTCCCAACCAATAGTCGTTGATTGATTCCTTTGGTCCTCAAGATTTCTTTAAATAAACCACACTTTGTTGCTTTCAAGCCTTAGAGCTTTCCAATTTCTGAACATCAACTCTTGGTTCCCTAGTGCCACCGTCCCCTCCCTCCATGGCCTTTTCCCTGCCGTCTGAGGACTGGAGATGAAACCAAAGCCAGCAAGAGAAGTCAGACACCCAGATCAGTCCACTCCAGACAAGAGCCCAAAGCAATTGAGTCACAGTGCTGCAAAAAGTGCTGAATTCAGTTTCAGTAAGGATGGGAAACACACACAACATGGCTACCCAGTACGTTTGTTTTTGGTTTGGTGTCATTGTCCAAATATTCTTTGCTCCCTCCACCCCCAACAAGGGATCACAGTTAAATTAGAAACTGGCTCAACTGCCAGGTTATTTATGTGTGTGTATTTACTGATGATGGCTGACTGGGCTGGGACTGTTTTTCTGAGCAGGCAGGGAAGGTGAGCTTTACATAGAGCAGGAGGGTGTTTATGCGATGCAAGGTGCGCAGAGAGGACTGCCTTTATTTAGACATTCAGTTTCTTCACACTCTCCTCCCCAGGAGGGCTCTTGGCTCTCCCTCCAGACAGCCTGTGTGTGGTAAGAAAAAGCAGAACGTGGGGACTTGGGGGAGGGAGGATTAACTTCAAGATCAGGTAATAATAGATTTTTGTTATGAGAGCGATTGCCTCATTCGTACTTGAAATTCCCACATAGTCCAGTTTGATTAAATATTTATATGATCCAGGTTACCCTCATCTCCCCAGATTGTTGACGCTCTCCAAGGCATCATTCATTTGAGGAAGAATAAAAATATCCCAAACCATTTGATCAAAGACAAAGATTCAGCAATCGGTACATCAAAGGTCAGTGTGCGGAAATATTTGTAACATATTACCTCGGTTTATAAAGCATTTACTGAGGCAGTCTCTGTGGAGAGAGGTCGGCCAAAAGGTTTATGCACTTTAAAGTACCTCTAGGGCACAGTGTTGCATACCTGGCATCCCAGTACTTGGGACAGAGGGGCAGGAGGATCAAGAGTTTAAGGTCAGTCTGGGTTACACGAACCCCATTTTTTTTAAAGTATGTTTTAATGTAAAGCTGAGTTGTGGCTATGAAGCTAGGTCTCCTTGACAATGAACCTCGGGACGAGCATTATAGAACGTATTATTTATGATTTACCTACAGCATGAAAACAAGCAACATTCATTGGCTGGAACAGTGGGTGTGTCCTCCACTGTCTCCTCCAGCCCCAAGACAGAGACTCCAGACAGGATGCCTTCATCATTTGTAAACTGCAAAATAAACAGACAGCTGTTGGTTCAGCCATGCCGAAAATATCACATCCATTTCCAGAGAGTGAGATCCTACTTTCAAACCCCACTGAAGGAGCATTTTCCCCACGATCTGATTAGTTTCTCCATCTAGGTAACTTGGGAATTTAATGAACAAGACCCAAATCTCTGAATCTGAATTCCTCAGGAGCAGTGTAGTTACTGTGAGAGGTCGAGATAGGATGTGGTCTCTCAGAGGAGGGTATGGAGGCTCTTTGAGGAAAGGGGCCTTCAGGAGGAGCTACAGGACAGGTGCACACATTCTCTGGGGCCTGTGGAGAGGTGAGAATTCGGAGACCATTTCCTTCCCTGGCCCTGCCAGAAAGAAGCTTAGCTCTTCACATCGAACTAGCTGCTTTTTCCAAGTAGCTGGCCGAGACAGCATCTTACTTCTACAAAGGAGGGGTCTTTGTGCTTCCTTTGGGCAGTGGCACCTGGGTGTGCGTGTGAGTGTGTGTGTGTGTGTGTGTGTGTGTGTGTGTGTGTGTGTGACTGTTTCAGAAGGCGATTGGGAGTTGCTGTCATCCAAATCTGTCCAGCCCTCCCAGCTGTCTTTTTAGCTTCCAGGTTGGAGAGCCCCATCTTAACAGAGTCCCTTTTGGGATCAGGGGCAAAGGGGAGGGTTTGCAAGAAGCAGTGGTGTTGTAGGTTCTAGGGTGTGTCGGATTTCTATAGGGAGTACTTTAATGTGCCAGCAGGCTTCACGGCAAGACTGCCCTCCCCACGGGGCCACTGTAGTTCTATAAGACTCCGTTATCAGTAAATACACTTTCCACCACTTCTCTGCTCTGCCTATAACCCCTGCCCCGAGTCATGGCCACTTAATTAACTTCCTTTCCTTTCCTTCCCTTTCCTATTTCCTTCTTTCCTACATTTTTTTTTTTGTTCTTGTTAGTTATGAGACACAGTCATATATACCTCAATCTGGCTTCAAACTCACTCTGAAGCCAAGGATGAGCTTAAAACTCTTATATTTGTGTGTCTGTGACTCTGTGTGTATGTGTGTGTGTGTGTATGTGCATGTGCGTGTGTGTGTGTGTGTGTGTGTGTGTGTGTGTGTGTATGTGTGTTGTGTCTATGTATTCTTGCAGAGGTCAGAGTTCAACCTCAAGTGTCATACATCTGGAGCCCAACTCTTTGAGACAAAGTCTTTCCCAGGGCTTGCCAAGTAGACGAAACTGGCTAGCCAGTGACTCCAGATACATGCCTGTGTCTGCCTTCCCAGTGCTGGCATTTCAAGTGCACCCCCATGCCTGAACTTTGTATGGGAATCAGAGTTAGGTCTTCATGCTTGCATACTCAGCGCTTTATTCCCTGAATCACCTTCTCAGACTGACCCCGGACCTCTGATCCTCCTCTTGCGCCTACGTCCAGTGTGTTTGGGTTCCAGGGGGTGTGCCACCATACCTACCTTTGAGCTGCTTCCTTTCTGGATATGCCTACTCTTGGTAGCAGTGTTCAGAGTCAGCTCATGGGACTCTTGGGTCACCACAATCAGCTGGAAGTCAGATGTGCCATTAGACTGATGCTCCCTGGGTCTTTTGGCTCACCCTGGTCTTATCAGCCTTCTTTCCTAGACCCAGCTCCCAGGGAGGTGTCCAATTGCCTTGCATGCAGCTGTGAGCACAGGATGGCCTGCCCCCAGCTAGACTTCTCAATAGGATGTCCTACAGTCCTCTTCCTTAGCTTGGCGCGAGAATGTGGCTGTAGGGAAGGAACTTCTTGATGGCAAAAGAGAAGACATGCTCTGAACACCTCTAAGAAGATGAACTGTCTATCCCAGTGATTGATGGGTCAAATAGACAATGCATTAAGCCACCCAGGAGCTCAGGGAGGGAGAGTTCCCTTCAAGCTTGGAGTTCCTTCTGACATATTAGGTTGACTTTGCTCCTGAATCCTAACAAGGCACTCTCTACTTGCAGAAGAAACTGCCTTTGATCTATTGTTTGGCAGCTGTTCCACAACTCTCAGATCTGGTGTGCCCACAGGCTTCCCTTGGTCAGAAAACAGGACATGCTAGGGAGATGAAATCCTCAGAACTGCCGAGTTCCAAGGGAAGTCCTGGTCATTAGAGAGAAAATGGCCCTCCGGAAAGACGCCAAGTAACGAGTAAAGCTTCTTTGATGTTAGTTTTTTTATTGGAGCAGTGCAAAGGCACAAGGGTGGACTCCGGGAACCTCTGAGCTTCCACTGCACACTGCCACACCTGGGCAGCCTGAGAAAGCCATGGGTGTGCACAGCAGGTAGGAAGCCAAGGAAATATTGCTTAATTATCAAGTGTCACAACACAAGGTTGGGAGCTCTTTGTCACTAAAGATGTACCAACAGGAACCTGAAGGTTGAGCAGCCTGGAGTTCAGGCATGTGACCTTCTTTCTTGCTCTCCCTGTTAGCTGCCCCTCTTGGCTAGAAATGTGTAGAGAATTGACTGGCAGTCTATCTGTGGACGTTGAGGTAGCTGCTGCTCTCGAGTGCAACTTGAGGAGACCATGAGAGGTAGAGCATTTTCTGGGAAAGATCCAGGGAGCCCAAAGTTAAAGGTGCATTTGGAGGGTAAGATAAAGCATGGAAGGGTAGGTCTTGGGTGCTGAGTGTTAAGTAATATTCTATAGTGCTGACACTCTAGAATAAACTTTGTGAGCTTAAAAATTTCCTCTCACTGTGTGTGTGGAGGGGGGTGTTGTGCTCACAATCACAGGTCAAAGAACTATATCGTGTGTGCTGTTCTATCCATGTTCTCTTGGAACAAGGCCTCTCCCTGAACCTGGAGCTAAGTTGGTAGCTCACGGTCCTAGTGATCCTCCGGCCTCTGCCCTGTCGCCACATTGGTGGGGTTAGAGTTGGTTGAGTGGCTGTGCCTGGCTCTTTACATGGGAGTTTGAATTCATTCCCTCACACTGATGAAGCCATGTTCTTACCTGCTGAGGTATCTCTCCAGCCCTAACAACTCTGCCCACAGGGCTGAGCCTGGCAACACCTTGACTTCTCCGTGACAGCCTTCCTCAGGCTGGGAACGGTGGGTGTTTCTCAGCAGGCTTCAGGGAACCCAGAAACTTCTTGAACTTAATCCAACTCATGCAGTGCGTGGGTGTTGCCCTAAGCCCAGGGTCTAGTGAAAGAGATTTTATAAACAATCCATTTTTCTAAGAATGAAGGACTGTGGTGAATTTCATCATATAGAGACCTTGTGACCTGTCTGGCCCTTTAAGTAACGTCATGGGATTGGCCTATACTTCCTTTGGGGCAGGAACAAAAACTCTGCTCACGTCTCGAAATTTAAAATATTTTATTCTATTTCTTGATTACGTGTGTGTGTGTGTGTGTGTGTGTGTGTGTGAGAGAGAGAGAGAGAGAGAGAGAGATCATGTGTGTGTGTGTGATTTGTAGGAGGAGGGAGAAAGACTGAGCATTCTCTAAGAGTGTTGTGTGTGCACATACTTGTGCGTGAGCAGGAGTCACTAAGTGCAGAGGATTGTGGCTATTAGAGCTGGCCGGTGTTTTGTTCCCTTTTCCTTCTTTCTGTCTGGACAAAGTGTCTCCACTTTGAAGACCTGCTTTGCTGTTACTTCAAAAACTCTGTCTGTTGCCCTCTGATCCACACAGACATTCAGGGGATGGCTCCTCTCCTGCGCGTGCCAGCAACTTGGGCCAACTGCAACAGCGGAAACCAAGACAGCTCTGGAAAAATATTTGTTTAATTAGCAGAAATGATCTGTGATCCGAATCCATGTTTAACTGCCTGGCCCACTGCCAAGGCTGATGAATTTTCCTTCAGGACTGTGTTTGGTTTTGAGTTGAGTAGTGGTGTTAGGCTCTGTGCCTTGTACCCTGGGGTATGGAGAAGCTTGGCTCTGCTCAGATGTGAGATGTTTTCCTGACAGGTAGTGCTGGGCACACATGGGGGAAATAGAAGGGTGGGCTAGTGTCTGCTCCCCACAGTGCCATGAGGATTTAGTTCTGCCATGATGGGTGGTTTCTCATGAGTGTGTAGACATGTTACATTGTGGGTGGGGATCTTGGGAAAAAGGAGCATAGCTTATAGGAGTGCTGAACCCTATAAATGGGGCTGTGTGACTTTTGTCTCTGGCTGTCTTATAGGAGTTGGGTTCCTTGGGAATTTTAGAGAAGGAGTCACTAGTATAATAGCAAAACAGAGTGAGAAGGGTAGATGGTCTCAGGGAAACACCTCAGACTTGACTAAAAATCAGAATGACACATGAAAACGTCAAGGATGAGCCAGAGAGGGGGTGGACGAGCCTAAAGCAACCGTGCCTCATTCCCAGCCTAGCCTTGCTCTGGGAATAGTTAGAGCTTTAGCAATAGGCATACCTACTCCTAGCCTTGTCAAACTAGCTAGTACCCCGGGATTCCTCTCAGGACTCCTGTGCTGCTCCTAGGTCTACTCAGGCCTTTATGGTAGAGCTTCTTGGGGTGCTTTGAAGATAGAATTCCCACTTTCCTAGGGACTTCTTTGTGAAAAGGTGGGGACTTTTGTGGCTGGCTGGGAGCTGCCCCAGGTATCCTGGGAGCCTTCCTGTCAGCCCCCATGTTGTCCACTTTCCTCCCTTCTTCAGTAACCTGGACATTGGAGTAGGCCTTACACACTCTGGCTGTGTTTGAAAAAGCCCATGGAAGGGCAGGGTTGCGCTGGGAAGAGAGGGTGTGAGGTGCCAATGTCAACCTGTTCCCTTTCTTGCCTCGAAGTTCCCATCTCCCTTTCCCTTCCACAAGTGTGGACCACTCCTTACCTGCATTCCTTTTGGTCTCTGAATTCAATATGGGTTGGGTCAAGAGATGCTCCTGCTTTCCCTGCACCCTGTCTCACACTTTAATTGTCCCATTTAGCATTACCCCAAGAAGTCTTGGCATTGTCTCCCATTGGGCACTTGACCAACAAAGCAGAAATGAACGGCCTTTCTGACTTCTCTGTAAAGTTTCAACAGTTTTATTTTCTGAGAACAGAGCTCCCCAAAGATATATGCTAAAGAACAAATGTTTGATGGGGAAGTAGAAGAAAGTCTGAGAGTACAAATGCCTCTAGTACTGAGGACTTCTGGCCAGTTTGGCCCCGGGGCTGAGATGAGCTGTAGTTAGGCTTACTGATCTTGTAAGAAATACTAACTGATCTGATGCTCATAGAGGCTTGGGTCAGAATGGAAGCCCCCAACATGGTATGGTGACACACATCTGTCTGTCTCAATGACTCAGGAGACCTAGCCAGGAGGACCACAATTTCTAGGTTAGCTTGGGGCAACTTAGAGAGACCCTGTCTCAAAAATAAAATGAAAAGAGGGCTGAGTTTATCTTAGTGGAAGATTGCTTGGTTAGTGTAGGCCAAGGCCCTAGGTTCAAGTTCAGTACCTCGAAAAGGAAAACAGGAGAGAGAGGGAGGGGGGAACAGGAGGAAGAGGGGAGAAGGATAGGGAGAGAAGGAGGGAAGAAGAAAGGGGAGGGAAGAGGGTGTGGAAGTCGGGGGCAGAAGGAATAAAAAGAAGGGAAAAGAAAGGAAGAGAGGAGGAGAGGAGGGGATGGGGAAGAAAGGGAAGAGTGAGGGGAGAGAATGGGAGGGAGGGGAAAGGAAGGGAGGGAGGGAAAGGGAGGGGGGGGGAGGGAAATGGGGAGGGAAGGAGGGGGAGAGAAGGGGAGGGGGAAAGGAGGAGAGGAGAGGGAGGGGAAGGAAGGGGGAGAGGAAGGGAGAGGAGGGAGGGAGGAGAGGGAAGGAAGGGGAGGAAAAAGAGTTTTTTGTCTCCCTGGATTCACTAAATGCTGGGAACTGGGTGCAGCTTCTGTCTCAGGCACTCAGAGATTCATTCTGTTACAAATGCCTACCTACTACGTCCCACTCCCAGGTATAGGTAGGTTGTGCATCAGACATGAGGACCCTGCAGATGATCAGCAATTCCTGAAAGAGTGAGAGCAAGGCCAAAGGCTGGTGCTGGGTCTCCTTAGAAGGAACGACTTTCCATCCTCTCCGGGATTAGTGAGGACCCAAGGTCAAGAACCGAGGAGGGATGGCTTTCCCCTCAGTGTGAATCCAAGTCGTGCTTTTTCTGGAGGAGCCCATAAAATAGGATGTGTGTGCAAACCAAGAGGGTCAGGGGGGTTGCTCCAGTGAAGGACGAACTCTGCTTGTGTTTGGTCTTCCTGGACAGAGGTCCGAGGTAAATAGATGTCTGAGAGAAACTGATCATATATAATCATAGGAATGAGGACACGGCCCACACAGAGACGCTCAGGGGGCAGGGTTGGGGCTGGGAACCGCGCTGGCTGAGTCAGTTCAGGGCTGCATAGGGTCTCTTTGGAGCTGACCCAGGACAGCTTCTCTGGAGGAGTCACACCCATGCCAAGACCAGTCCAGATGTTAAATGTTCTTTCCTCCACTCCTGAAGACACTTGCTTGCCATACTGCCTCACTCTGGCAGCAGGGCTGAATCCATGGGGCAACTGTTCCAGAACATAAAAGCAATCGTGTGACGCCTTACTTCAGACACCAGCAGCTGAGGGCCTGGCTGCCACCTTCTAAATTAAATTTGGTTTTGTTGTGTTTATGTAGATGATGTATGCTGGTGGTACATGTGCTCATGTGTGTTTGTGCGTGTATGGGGCCAGAGGACAACCTTGGGTGCCATTCCTTAGGTGCCTTCTAAATACCTTCTTTTTATTTTTTCTTCTTTCCCCCCTTTTTCCTCCTCCTTCTCTTCTCCCTCCTCCTTCTCTTCTCCCTTCTCCTTCTCTTCTCTTCTCTTCTCTTCTCTCTCCTCCTTCTCCTCTGCCTCTCCACTCCTCCTCCTCTCCCTCCCCCTCCTCTTCTTCCTCCTCTGCCTCTCCACTCCTCTTCTTGCTCTTTCCTTCCTCCTCCTCTCCCTCCTCCTCTTCTTCCTCCTCCTTGCCCTCCTCCTTCTCCTCCTCTCCCTCTTCCCCCTCTCCTTTCTCCTCTTCTGTGTATGGTATCCATGCATTTGTGTAAACACGTTTGAATGTATGTGAGCTTGCGTGTGGGTGTGAATGTGTGTGCACATACCTGTGCATGTATCTAGAGGCCCTCGGTTGACCTCAGGTGTCATTCTCCATCACGCTCTACCTTACATATTGAGGCAGGATCTCTCACTTGAACCCCGAGCTCAATGATTTGGCTAATCCAGCTAGCCAGCTTGGTCTCTGCCTCCCGAGTCCTAGGATTGCTGATGGGCCATTATGCCTGCTTGGATTTTCTATAGGTATTAGAGAGCCTCAACTCCAGTCCTCAGGCTTTCCATACAAAGGCTGAACTACTGAGCCATCTCCTCAGCCCCCGGTTTGTTTTCTGAGAGTCTTTTATTGTCCTGGACCTTGGTTAGGCTCCTGGACTTGCCAGAAAACCTCAGGGATGGGCGTACAGCTGCTTGCCCAACCTTGGGATGACAAGTGTACCATTGTGGCTTCTTCATATGGATTCTGTGGGTTGAGCTCAGGTCCTTATGCTTCCAAGACAAACATTTGTGCCTACCGGGCCATTTCTCCAACTCAATATTTTCTAATTCTAATATTCATAGCATCTTCCATTAACTCTCTCAGTCTTAGGGTAATTTTGTTTTTGTTTTCAATCTATTCAATTACAAGCATCGGTTTTCTATCCATGGGAAGATTTATATGAAAACTCTTTGGGTCAATGGAGGTGTCATTGTCTTCTATCTGGACTATTTCACTCCTCTCCTCTGCTTTGTCCTTTCTTTTCCCGAGGTGGGGTAGGAGAGAGGGAGAGAGACAAAGACAGAGACAGAGAGACAGAGACAGACCAAGAGACAGAGACACAGAGGGAGACAGAGACAGAGAGACTGAGAGACAGGGAGGCAGAGAGAGACAGAGACGCAGAGAAAGACAGATACCGAGAAACAGAAAGACAGAGAGACAGACAATAGACAGAGAAATAGAGATAGAGATAGATAGAGGTAGATGATTAGATAGGTAGATAGGTAGATAGATAGATAGATTGATTGATAGATCAATAGACAGACTGATAAATTGATAGATAGACAGACAGACAGATAGATAGATAGATATAGATAGATAGATAGATAGGCTGATAGATAGATAGATGGATGGATGGATTGATGGATGATATATATATATATATACATATATATATATACTGATAGACAGACAGACGGACAGACAGATAAAATTGATTAGGGGGTTAGCATGTGGAAACAGGAGGAAGTGACTATCAGAGAAGAGCCAATGAGGAGGGGTGTGTGTGGGAGTTGGGAAGGGACTCTGAGAATAACTCTGAGTCACTTGCTGCCTTGGGAATTTGACCTGGAGCCAAGAGCACAACAGAGAGTGTGGGCAGTGGTGGTGGGCAGAGGAGTCCCAGAGAGGAGTCTTCTAGGACTGTGGTGTCCTGGAGGATGCTTCTGCGCGGGTACATTCTTGTTGCTCTGGCTCCAACTTGCCTTGTTAAAGCCCCTGAAGGAGTCATCTCTCCAGCATTTACAGAGTCCTAGGCTGTTTATTACAGGATATGCGCCCCCTTTGTTGTGAGGCCCCACTATTGTTTGTTTCTCTTGAGGAGGACTTAGGGTGACTTATCCCAGGCCGGCAGATTTCCTCACTATCTGTGTCCTTCTGCCTTTAGGGTGAGTCCTCTGGCAGGGGTCCTGAGTCTTCCACAAGTGAACTTTCCTCCGGTTGACTCATGAGGTGAGCCCACACTTCTACTGGGCTGTGGGGTGCTTAGGCTCAAGCTATAATCCCTGTCCCTACTCCCCAGCAGAAAGCCTAGAAGTTTCTGGAAAAGCCAGAACCTTCTGGTTAAAAGGCTTACAGTCATGGGTTTCACCGACCTTTTGATATTGCAAAATGATGTTATCATCTGTGAAGTTCACTCTGGAGAACCTAGCAATTGAGTTACAAAAATTACCCCCTCACACACACTCATGTCCATTCATTTTTGATGTTTTAAGAAGCTTAGGATTGCATGACGGGCTCACCAAGGAAGCACACTCCCTTCCTCAGTTGATGAGAAGTCGGAAGTCCTAATCCACCGTACCTTGGAGCGTGACTGTATAGGGCACAGGTTCCTTATAGAGGTAATTAAGTTAAAGAGAGGGCAGATGAATGGACCCTAGTCCACTCTGACCAGTGTCTTCTTCAGGGTTAGGACAGCCCACATTGCAGCTGTGTAGAGCAATAGCCATGTGGGGGTGGGGGGAATCAAGACTGGCTGTCTGCAAACCAAGCAGGGAAATGATACAGGGCCATCACCCTGTCAGCTCGTGATCTAGGACACCCAACCTCCACAACTCTGAAACAAGAAACTTTTGCTGTTTAAGGCGCCCAGTCTAGGCTAGTTTACTACGGCTGACCTAGATGAACACTGCCCCTAACGCCTTCTCTGCCTGATTGAATCCTGTTCTTCTGATTTGCTCGACTCTATAATTATTGCCTTAACAAATGTATCCTTCTGTCGTCTGCAGGTCAGAAGTCCCAAATCAAGGGGAGTAGCAGGATGGCTTAGTGGTTAAAGCTACTTGTCAAGCAAGCCTGGCTATACGGGTTTAATTCCCGGAACCTGTGTAAAGGAGGAAGGAGAGAACTGAGTCGATGCTGTTCTGTGATATGCACATGTGCACTGTGGCATGTGTACCCCCAACACTCAAACATCACTCACACACACATACAATGATGATGATGATGATGATGATGATGATGATGATGATGATGATAATGATGATGATGATAACAATAACAGCAACAATCAGTTTAATATAAGAAGGCTCATATCAAGGTATGGGCAGGGCTGTATTTGGAGATACACTCTTTGGTGGCTTCAGAGGTGACCGTTCTTGTCCAACTCTATAAACTACTTACTTCCTTGGCTACAATCTTTCCTTCAAGTTTCTCCTCTCTCCACTCATCCCTGCCTCTCAACTCAGATCCCTCCACCCACAACTTATGAGGATCCACAGTAATCCAGGGTCATGTTCATATCTTAAGAGCCTTCCTGTAATTACACCCTTGGTTTCTTTAGTCCTGGGAAGACACATTCTTCCAGATCTGGGGGATGACGTCAACCGCACTCCCTCTCTACCCACCGATGCACATACCTTGCAGATCCCCACACACTGCTTGGGGAATGAGAGGCCGGGTAAGAGATAAGGATGGCTTCTGCTTCCTACCCTGGCCTCATTCCTTCCCAACTCAACTGGCGTACTGCCAACATTAACCTGTGCAGGAGGAGAGGGAGATGGGAAAGGGCAGGAGTGGGTCCCAGCTTGAGCCCAGACATGTTGAAAGCACTAACTTCTAAGCATAAGGGGAGGCACAGTGGACATGGTCAAAGGGCTTGCTTGGCTTTATGGCAAAGGAGGGAGCTGCTGGGGTTTGGATCCCGGTTTGCTCTGGAAACATGGCAATCTGAGCTTTGCTTTTCTCGACTGGAAAATGGGGGGTGACGGTACTCTACCCTAAACATAATTGAACTCAAAGACCCATGTGTGTGTACTCTGAGCCCCCCATAAGGAGCTGCAACCAAACTTGGTAGTAAGGCAATCGAAGCCTAGCTTTGTGGAGTTTCCTTTGGTAACGAGTAGCTGAGTTGCAGCCAATCACCGCAGAGCGTCAACCACACACGACAGGCAACTGACCCAGCTATGTCCAAATAAGGCAAATGTGGAGTTAGAACCAATCAAGCTGCTCCTGTGTTTTCCTTCTGCTTCGGCTCCTCTCCCACTTCCTATCTCCTGCCCACATTGGTCCAGCAGAGCCTTTTCTGGTTCTGTGCTGTCTGAATCAACCATCTGTCTTTGCTCAACTTGAACTCTGTTAAACTGAATTCTACAGTTTTTATTGTTAGCAGGCACCACCTTATTGGGCCGCGAAAGTTAAGTAGAAATTTCTGTTTTGCAGGGGAAAGATGTTAGTGGGACATTAGGTGCTCTGTTAACACTGGTTGCCATGATGGTGGTGTCCCCATGGTCTGTCTCTTCAGGATGTGTGACTATGGTGTGGTGTGGCTATGAAATTGGTGGGTCTGATGGAAGTTGGTTCAGCTAACAGCAAAAGCCAAGGAAAAGTCACAAAACACTGCATCAAACATGGTAATGAAGGCCATCCTTCCTGGGATGGAGAGATGGCTCAGTGGTTAGGAACACTTGCTGCTCTTTCAGAGGACCTGGGTTCAGCTTCTAGTACCCACTTGGAGGCTCATAACAGACTATAACTACAGTTCTAGGTCTTCTGATCTTTGTGGGCACCAGTCAAGTATATGATTATATGATATATACACACATGTCAGTAATACACTTATGCTCATAAAACAATATCAATAAACCTAGAAAAAAATTAGGTTTTCCCTCCTTCTTATTTAAAATACTTTCCTTCCTCCTCCTTACTTCTAGGTAACCCACTGATAGGAAATCACATTAAACCGACTTCATGCCTCCGCCCTAACACCCCCATTCACCCTCAGAGTTTACAACCATCATTAGTCACCCTGAATGAACTGGGAGTTGTGTACTGGCCAGATGTCACCCTAAGATAGAACTCGTTGGTTCCTGGGAGGTGATCGTGTTGGCTTTAGCTCCCTCACACAATGAGGCAAGCATGTGTGTCCGCATGAGTGTGTCTGTGTGGTAATGTATGCATGTACATTCCTGTGTAGACTAAGGAAAAAGAAGAAGAGGTTGTGGTCTCCTTTCAGCCTCTTGGAGTGAATCCTAGAGCTTGGAGAGGAGGCATGACTTGAGGTCATAGATCTGATGTGTGCTTTAGTTGGAAATGTCAGCCTGCCTAGGGTGGTTGAATTGGGTGGGGACTCAGACCTGGCTATTCAACTGCCTACTTGACAGGTCTTGATTCTGGGGGACAGGGAAAGGAAACATGGAGGTAGGGAGGTGGTAGAGGAAGCTAGAAGGGCAATGGCTTGCAGTCACTCCCCTGTCTGTGTGCTCAGACATGGTCCTCTATCTCAGGCACTCTGTTTTCTCATCCTGGAAAGGGGCAGAGTCTTTTTCCCCTTGGGCAGAGGATTGTGAGTGAACTTAATAAGCCAGGAGAGTAAAGGGCTCTAACAGGGACTGGAGCCTCCCTGACACCTAGGATGATCAGCTACAGCAAAGGCCACGTGAGTGCTGGGTGTGGCCCTGGCACACCTGTTCTCCTTCCTTTCCTGTTCTACACGTCTCTCCTCTTCCTGCTGCTCCTCTTCCTGCATATAGGACAGACACGGGGGAGTGTCTTTAGAAAGCTAATTTACCAGGGTGGTGCCAGCCAGGTTCTTATTTGATCAAACCAAGGCTATGACCCTTAAAATGCAACATGACAACCCCGGACAGAAAACTCTCTCTGTCTCTGTCTCTGTCTCTGTCTCTGTTTGTCTGTCTCTCCTTCTCTCTCTCTCTCTCTCTCTCTCTCTCTCTCTCTCTCTCTCTCTCTCACACACACACACACACACACACACACACACACACACATCTTTCTTCTTATATAGAAGGACACAGAAAAATTGGCTAAGTTCAGTAAGTCACGTCCCAGTAAACTCACAAAAGCTTTTTCTTCTGGCCTGATACAGAATGAAAAGTAAAACAAAACAAAAACAAAACAAAAACAAAAAGCAAGCAAGCAAACAAACAAACCCAAAAGCAAAACCCAGAAGCAGCAGAGGGCTTCCCTGTTCTTAAAGTGTCTGAGTGAGAATTGCTCAACCTGCAGTTGCTTTCCTACCCCCAGCACTATATCAGCTGCCAGGCACAGTCCTAACCTTTAAACCAGAGACCCGGGGAATGCCCAGCTAGGGGACTTCTTCTGTGGCCCTTGACTCTAGCAATTCTCAGTTTCTTTTTTCTTTTTTCTTTTTTCTTTTTTTTTTCTCGGAGCTGGGGACTGAACCCAGGGCCTTGCGCTTGCTAGGCAAGCGCTCTACCACTGAGCTAAATCCCCAACCCCCCAATTCTCAGTTTCTAAAACAGTGATGTGTGAGGTCAGAGAGATGAGTCAGTCCATGAAGCTCTTGCTATGGAGGCCCAAGGACCCAGTTTGAATCTCCAGTGCTCACCCAAGAACTTGGGTGTGGTCCCGTGGTCTTGGGATCCTTGTGCTGGGAAGGAGACGATGGAACAGTCTCTGGGGTTGCCTGCTCAGCCAGCCTAGCCCAGTGAGCTATTGAGTTTCAGGCCAGTGAGAGACCCTGACTCAAAAACAAAGTGAATGGTACTTGGGGTTTGACTAACAGGGCTGTCTTCTGGAATTGGGACACATTCACACATGCCTGCATGTGCGTCTATGTGAACATACACACACACACTCCAAATACAGTAAAATGTTGATTCATATTACTTAATTCTCAGAAGTACTTCTAGCTACGTGCTTGATATATGATGTTGGGAAGGTGTAACTCAGGTTCTGGTCAAAGGCCAAAGAGCTAGTTATTGGCTGAACTAGACCTAGAACTAGGTCACTTGCTTCTCAGGTCAAGTTTGGACTGGTTGTCGCACACTGTCATCTCTGGCACTGGCTGCAGATAAGTCTGTTTGTTTCTTTCGAGTCATCTAATGTAGAAAGACTTCTGTGAAGGCCTGTTTCTCCTATGAAATCATTAAGGTCACAGTGACTCTTTAAGCAGAGATCTCTGTGGGACTGGGACTGTGAAATTTGTGACACGGAGCATGGCAACCTTGTTTTCAGGGTTAACCTAGTCTCATTGATTCATTCCTCCAGGAAGAATGATGAAATGGTGGCCCCAAGGGAGGAATTATGTCTCTACTTCCAAACTTGGTGGTCCTGGGCTGGTAAGAAAGCTCCAAGGATAAAGACACTTGCTGTCAAAACTAATGATCTGAGTTTGATCTCTGGAATGGAAGGAGAGAACTGACCCCAAAATTGGTGCCAATAATCATGTCTAACTGAATCCAGAGAGCAGGGACAACAAAAACAAAACCAAAGAGCTAGACATGGTACTGGCATGTGTTGTCATGGGGGTGTGTTGTTGTGGGGATGGGCTGGTGCCTGTGGGCCCATGAGCAGGGGACAAGGTCCTCACACAAGCCATGGGAGGGGCTCCATGGATGCAACATTACCCAACGGGCCAGGCCTAGATCTTAGGCTGCTAGAGGAGGAGAAACATCAGTTACATGTTTCTGCCTTGACTCAGCGGTGGCGTAGTGAAAGCTCACCGGCCTTTCTCTCTGGTTCTATTTCCTTAACTGTTTAAAAAAAAAAAAAAAAAAACAGGCCAAGCAGGCCCAGCCTGTACCTGCTTATAAGGACAGATAGAACAAAAAGGAGCAGAATGATTGTGAAATATCTCTGTGGGCATTGTGTGATGTCAGGACCGGACCGTGGCACGATGCCCAGACTCTTTGGTAAGCACAGTTGAAGTGAGACAAAATGAAGGAAGAGGCTCGCTCTGGCCTCCACCACCAAAGGCATGTTACCACCCTGGGCACTCTACACATAGCATTCTTTTGAAGCTATGTTATTGATTATGATTGATCATGACTTTTCCTTTGGGATTAGAAATCCCAGAGCTAAAACCTTTTCTTCCTCCCTTCATCCCTCCCTTCCCCCTCCCCTCCCTCTCTCCCTTCTTTTGTAAATCACTCTGTTGAATTAGCTTATAATAAATGACTTATATTATTTTTCTCAATGCTATGGCAAAATGCCCGACAAACCCCCTAAGGAAGGAACGAAGGGTTTATTCTGGTTCTCACAGAAGTCTGAGGAAGCTGGCGACACTGTATCTGTAGTTAGGAATCAGAGAGAGATGAGCGTTGGTTTTCCTTCTTTATTCAGATTAGAACCTCAGTCTGTAGGATGACATCACCCACATTTAGGGTAAGTCTTCTTATCACATGTTCTCATAGAGGCTTTTCTCCTAAGTGGCTATAGATCCTGTCCAGTTGACAACATTTACCTTTAAACAGTCTGAATTAAGAGTTGACAACTCGGGTGCCTCTTCAGCCAAGAAGGCAATGAGTCAGTCTCATAAAAGTGGATAATCTGATAAGTTTCCACACGCGAAAGCACACTGGAAAACCATCACAGGGCATGTGACAATGAACGGCACCACCACCCCAAGATCCCTCACTCTCTTTGCTTCCTTTCTTCCTCCTCCTCCAACTCCCATACCCAGTCAACCATGGGCTGATGTTACCTTGAAGATTTTTTTTTTCTTCAAGCTCTAGGGTGATGGAAGCGTAAGGACCACATGTTTCTGGCCAGTTTGAGCTGTGTACTAAGATCATTTCAGAAATCAGAAAAGGTAACTCTGGAGGCGGGAGGACACGCCGTGCAGGGAAGAGGAGACTAGATCATGCTATACAGCAAGACCCTGCCTCAGACAGCAGCAGCAACAGCAGCAACACCCAACTGCCTCCCTCCAATATAGAAAAAATAAAAGTAAATAAAGATAGTTCCAGTCTTCAGACTGTGAGGTCTGAGATGTTGCTCTTGTCTCTTTGTTTTGGTACAGAGTCTCACGCAGGCCAAGTTAGATTCAAACTTATTGTGTAACTGAGGGTGACCTGGAATGTTCAATTATAGCCATGTCCCACCATACCTGGTTTGATATTGTGATGAGTTTAGGGTTCAGGGGCTTCATGCATGTTAGTCTACCAAGTAGGTTATACCCCTAGCCTAGACATCTTTTAAAATTATTTATTTCTATTCTGCATATATGAATGTCTGCCTGTATGCACACACATCCACAGTATGCATGCCTGAACAGGCCAGAAGAAGTCAGGTTAACCTTTGAAACTTGAGTTACGGAAAATTGTGAGCCACTGTGTCAGGGCTAGGAACTGAACCCAGGTCTTCTGCAAGAGCAGTGAGTGCTTCTTACTGCTGAGCCCTCTCTCCAGCACCAGCCTAGATATTTTTAAATATGAGAAATAAAAAAGGCAGGTCTAAGAAGCCTCTCAATGCTTATTGTGAGCCGATGTAGCCCATGTCTAGGCACTAGGAGTCTGTCCCGGACAGGAAGATGGCATAGCCTGAAGAAAACTACTGGTTGTTAGCATTCTATCTAAGCTCCACCCCCAAGTTACCTGGCAACAACCAGGCACGCCCAACACTATAAAAGGGGCTGCCTGCACCCTCCTCACTGTCTTCTCTTGCTCTTCCCTTCTTCCCCTTTGTCCCTTCTCTCCCCATTCTCCTCCCCCCTTCCCTCCAAGTACTCACAGCCTGCTTTTACTCCCCTTCTCTTCTACTCTTCTCTCATTAAACCTTTCCACATGGAATCATGTTGGGTTAGTGTGGTTTGTCCAGACGCAAGCCAAGATTTCTACACCAACACTGGTCATGGCCAATCTCAGGTTGAAGTTCAAGCTTTGTGGGTTCCACAGTCCCAGCTCATGTGACCACCTCAAACGATCTTTGATAACCAGGTACAGTGAGTTCACAGACTTGCCTAGTCATTCAAAGAGCTGACCTGGGCCTCTGAATTAAAGTGAGAGGCAAGATCAGGATCCAGAGCCTTTTGGAGACATGTGTGGGACTCCAGCCGGTCCCTGACTTGAAAGGAGATCTAGGGGAAGAAGTCAGGAGCTGGGGCCCACCGAGGTATCACATAGTTCTGCTGTGTAATTTGGTGTCAGGGACTCCCATAAGCCCTTTGAGGATGGATTTGCTTTGTTCCTCATGGTAACTTGGTGCACGGTGCATTGCATGAGAGAGGGGTTGAAATGATGTATGCCGTGGACAAAGAACACTCAATGGTGATATACACAGCTCTGTCATCCTAAGTTTTGGATAGGCCTCCAAGTACACTCCAAGAATGCTCAGAGGTAAAGTTGCTTGCCTTTTCCAGCCTTGAAGAAAGGCCCTGAGGCTCCCCATGAGTAGCTTTGCTGGTCGTCTGTCTCTTGCCCTGGGCTCTGGCTATTCTGCACTGGCCATTAGGCAGGGTCTTTTGGCTATGCTACATTTGCCTTCAAGGGATGAGACTTCGGTGACCTGTTCCAGGCCTGCATCACACACTTTTGTTCAGCTTCTGCTCTACCTTGAGCCTCCTTCTCTGGGAACTAACCTTCCAGTCCCACACTAAAAGAGTAATTCAGCCCACACGGGCTAGATCTTCCTGTCAAGGTTCTGGCTGGTGACCCCAGAGTTGCCATACTTGCCTGGGATGACCTTCAAAGCCACCAGATCTGCAGAGTGGTCCCCTGGCGATACTTTGTGGGGAATGACTCAGAACTATTTCTTCCCGTCAACAAAAACAAACACCCAGAGAGATCCCCACAGGCCCTCACCACTGACACCGTTCTTGAAGTTGAACTAGGAGGGAAAACCCTCTTACACAAAGGCCTTTGTAGTGCAACTGTGGAGGAGAGGGGCCAGAATAAGCACAGAATGATCCAAATGACCTGGGGGAGGGACTTTTCCTAGGTCATTGGCTCATGAAGCAGTACTTGCCTCTTTCCTACTATGGCCATTAGAGCTCGTGCCTTGGGCACAGAGCTCAGCAGGGCGCTCTCTTGGTCCAGAAGCATACTTTTCTTTCTTTTCTCTTTTCTCTTCTTTTCTTCCTTCCTTTCTTCCTCCTCCCTTTAGTTCCTCTTCTTCCCTTCTTCCTCTTTTCCTTCCTTCCTCCTCCTCCTCTTCTCTTCTTCTGTCTCTCCTCCTCCTCTTCCTCCTCCTCCTTCTCCTCCTCCTCCTCTTCTCTTCTTCTGTCTCCTCCTCCTCCTTCTCCTCCTCCTTCTCCTTTCCTCCTTCCCCCTCCTCCTCCCTCTTCTCTTCTGTCTCCTCCCTTCCTCCTGCTCCTCCTTCTCCTCCTCCTTCTCCTCCTCCTCCTTCTCCTCTTTCTCCTCCTTCTCCTCCTCCTCCTCCTCCTCCTCCCCCTCCCCCCTCCTCCTCCTTTTCCTTGCCTTACTACTTACATGGACTCCAGTATAAGATTCCAGGCCACTGATGTCATCATGAAGACAACCGTAGCCTTCAGTACTGGCCAGATCTCATTACTTTGCCTTATCTGTGTATTTTAAACACACGGATCCACCTGATATGTAGTCTTTATGACTGGTTTCTTTCTCTTAGCCTAGTTTCTTAAAGCACTATTCATGCTGTAGCATCTATTAATAACTGTCTCTTTTCATCATCAAATGATATGCTACTTATGGGTAGGTCATACTTTACTTATTCAGTGATGGATAAGTAATACGTTGAATTTGAGTTTTGGTTTTATGGCTCAGGCAACTTTCTTAACATGGCTGAATCTCCGTTTTTCCCTTTCTTTTAAAAATACGTATGTGTATGTGTTTCTGTGTATAACATATGCAAACATGTTTCTAGATACATGTGCACAGAGAAAAGAAGATGCCTTTCTTTCTCACTGTCCACTTACTCGTTTGGAACAGGATTTCTCCCTGAACCTGGTTATTGTGTTTTCTTGACTAGCTTGGCTGCCAGCAAGCCCCAGCAGCCATTCTGTCTCTACATCCAGAACTGGAGTTATAGGGATGCACCCAACACACCCAGCTTGTTATATGGACACTGTGAACCAAGGTCCAGCCAGCCCTCTTGATTATCAGTGAGCACTCCTAACCACTGAGCCGTCTCTCCAGCTCCCTCAGCTCTATCTGTAGCATGGTTACAAAGTGCACCAGGAAGGTTGCCATGAGATTTACAATAAATATTCAGTTTGGAAATATAGGAAGTCTCTTCACCTGATGGCCAGTCCAACTTAGTTTAATATCACCATCTTTCAAAGGAGCCTTCTGGGTCTGGTGAAAGAAGGGGAGTAGAATCTAGGCTTCTTCTGTGAACACCATATCTTACTGGGGACACAGAGAACATCTGGCTAGCCACATATGTCTAGCAGCCTCACAACCTTGTTCCATAAGACATCCTCCTCTGATGGAGCCTCCTTTCCAGGCCACGGGCCAGATACTCACTTGACTAAAGCAAGCCCATGCCCCCAATTCAAGGCCCCAGTTTATTTATCGTCCCAGTAATATCTGTTTGTTCACGCCACCCTAAAGCTAGTCACGTTCACCCACAAATAACTGGGTAATTTTCTAGATCCTGGTATGCTGTGCCAGGAGCAGATATTGTTCCTCTCAGGCATAATATGAAGGCTCTCCTGGCCAGGCAGAGGAGCAGTACCCACTGTCCCCTGGGCCACAAAAGACAATCTTTGGCTTATGAAAAAGAATCTTCAAGTAGGAATCTTGGACCCACCGTGGTGGCACAAGCCTGTAGTCCCAACTTCTAAGGCAAAAGAGTTACAACTTCTCTGCCTACTTTGGCTATGGAGCCAAGAACCCTCCCCCAAGAACAGAGAAAGAAAAGTCATCTTTTTATGGGGCTGTCTGCCTGACCGCAGGGCAGACAACTGAATCTAGAAAGGTCTGTTCCATTCCCATGAGATGCAGAACCTCCCCCATTGTCAGGAGCAAAACCTTCACTGAAGTGTGCACTTGCGGTGCCCTCTCCTCCACCCCCTGACACCCTGCTATTTGGCCACTGATGGAGAAGAGAGAAAGACAGAAAGAGACAGACAGACAGACGGGGTGGTTGTTTGGTAATAACACCAAAATCATGCAGTACAGTCAAACTCATGTTAGAAAAATGTAGGGTTATTTATTTATTTATTCACTCATTTATTCATATTTGGTCTTAAGTTCTATGACTGTAATTAAATCTGAATCAACCCCTGGTGGCAGAATGAGGTCACCGCAAATGGTGATGCTCAATAGATAAATCAGCAGTGCTTCTCCAAAAGGGAGCTCCTTGGACAAGACCTATGTCTGTCTGGTCTGTGTTTACATTATAACAGTCTCCACAGAGGACAATGCTATCCTGACTTGCAAGGATAACTAAACCGGGGCAGCAGGATGAGCTCTACCTTCCCTTTGGTGGCCTTTATCTCTGTAGGTAGCCAAGGATGACCATGTGTTTCTAATCCTCCTGCCTCTACTTCCTGCGCACTGAGACTACAGGAATGTGTTACCACCACACTTGTGTTGGGGATTAGACCTAACACCTCATACATGCTAGGGAAATGGCACACCAAAAAGCTATATCCCAAGCCTGGTGCCCCCACAGAAACTCTCCCCTTCCTGTTAGGCCCATGGTTATGCTCAAAGCAGGTAATTATACTTGTTTCCCTAAGAAGTAGGCCATCCATTTTATAACCCCAAGTTCTCCATTGTAGGAATTGAGTTGCGCCTGAGTCTGGGAAGGGTAAGGGGTTTCCGAGTGACTGTGTCTCCACCCGTATTACATGAGAGTCGTTTTCTTTCCTGGCCTGTGACTCTTATCTACTGTGTCCAGGAGCTGGGCAGCCTCCCCAGTCCATCATGGGTGGTCTGCTCTTCTTTCACCAGTAACCACACCCACGGTTTGGGGGAGTGGCCTGCTCTCCCTCTGTGTGATATTCTCTTCCAAAAACTACCTTCTCCTCTGCGGATAGTGTCATCTTGGCCAGGAAAGGCAAGGTCCTGAGGTAATTCCAGAGATCCCAGGGTCTCTCAATGAACTCTTGGTCACAGCTGAGGACTCTGTAATTCCATTTTCCTCAGGGTTTCCTATTTATTCCATATGCAGCATTTGCTAACAAATTAGCACTGGGTATAACCTGGTTGCTCCTTTCTCTGTAGGGGTAGGGGCTATCTGGGCGTTTAAGTATGTCCTCCATCTATGTAACCATCACATCATCAAACATTCATTTCTGAAGTTTCCCGTCCTCCCTACACAGGAAAACTCTACACATTAAATGACAGTCCTGTTTGCCTATATAACTTCCTTGTATTTGAGAACCACTGCCTTGCCTAAACCTGGGCAGGACACAGTGTTAAGATGCCCTTGGAGTTATGCAAGGCATTGGTCTTGTTCCTATCAACTTTCTTGACATTTTGAAGAAACACAAACACTTTTACAACTAAAACAACCAGGGGATTAGATGTTAAAGTTTACTTTAAAGTTCTTGGGTTAAACGATGCTTGAGAATGAAATTCTGTCTTTTGCATGAACGTTGTGAGAGCTAGAGGTCATTAGTAAAACACAGTAGGTGGAGACAATGGTAAGTATCACATTCTCCTAGTCATTTGTGCATCTTACTATGCTGATCTCGCAGAATGGGCTGGAACAGTGGTCATCGGAGACTGGGAAGGGCATGGGATTGATGGGAGAACAAAGAGAAAATTCAATTAAGAGGAAGAAAGAAAGGAGAAATTATGTTTTTTCTATATCACAGTAGGTTTACAATTAATTAAAACATTCTTGAATATATTTCAGAATGTCTAGGAAGATATTAATTTCTCCCTGCCTAAAAACAATGTTTAAATGCATATAAATGCTTATTATCTTGATCTGATTGTCACATATGACTTGCATATGTCAAATCATCATAAAGATGTATAACTATATCTCAAAAAATGTTAGTTTTTTTGAAGAAATACCTCAATTTTCATTCTGAGGAGATCTCTTTTTCCTGGACTACAAAATTCTACAATCTATGACATCAATTCTGATTAAATCAATTTCATTCTGGTAATATATATAGCCGCATGAATGAAATATAAGCTAAGGTAGTGGGTTCCTTTCCATGAGAGTGCCCACAACTTAGCAAAGGGTGATAGGAACGACCTTCTTATATAAAACATTTTTGAAGCTCTTTGAAATCATGGTTTTAATTATGGTGAATAGAACAACAAAACGCGATGCTCGGATCTTCTCAAAAGCGAGTCCAGAAAGCTTATTCCGATAGATGAGGCACAGGACCCTAAACATTTAATATCTATCTTAGAACAGTCAAGTCAGGGCACTGAATACGATGGCTATCTTCCATCTTGCCTTCCACTTAGTAATCATGTATGAGTTAGAATCTTGAGAGAGGCTTGGGGGTACATGTAACTCGAGGTCTCTTACTAGTTTTCATTAAGGTTATTATCAAGAGCTAATATCACCCCACACCCGCGGATCCCGGACCGCAGCAGCTCTCTGCTCCCAGAACCCGTGGGAGAGATACCTTACCGCCTGGTCAGGTGGGCACTCCTGAGGCTGCAGAGCAGAAGAGACCACCAACACTGCCCACCCCTGCCCACATCCCTGGCCCAAGAGGAAACTGTATAAGGCCTCTGGGCTCCCGTGGGAGAGGGCCCAGGTGAGGCAGGAGCCTTGCCTGAGACACCGCCGGAACCTGAAGGAAACAGACCGGATAAACAGTTCTCTGCACCCAAATCCCGTGGGAAGGAGAGCTAAACCTTCAGAGGCAGACATGCCTCACTGCGAAACCAGAAGAGACTGCTCTCTACACATTGCTGATTCAGAGGAAAACACGGAGGCCATCTGGAACCCTGGTGCCACGGAGGCTCCCCGGAAGAGGCAGCGCAGATCTTCCCGGTTGCTGCCACCTCAGAGAGCCCGTGGGCAGCACCCCGTGAGCGAACTTGAGCCTGGGACCACAGGTAAGACCAACTTTTCTGCTGCAAGTGACCTGCCTGGTGAACTCAAGACACAGGCCCACAGGAACAGCTGAAGACCTGTAGAGGACAAAACTACACACACAAAAGCAGAACACTCTGTCCCATAACTGGCTGAAAAGAAAACAGTAAAACAGGTCTACAGCACTCCTGACACACAGGCTTATAGGACAGTCTAGCCACTGTCAGAATTAGCAGAACAAAGTAACACTAGAGATAATCTGATGGCGAGAGGCAAGCGTGAGGAACACAAGCAACAGAAACCAAGACTACATGGCATCATGAGACCCCAATTCTCACCAAAACAAACATGGAATATCCAAACACACCAGAAAAGCAAGATCTAGTTTCAAAATCAGATTTGATCATGATGCTGGAGGACTTCAAAAAAAGGCGTGAAGAACTCCTTAGAGAACAAGAAGCCTACAGAGAGGAATCATAAAAATCCCTGAAAGAATTCCAGGAAAACACAAACAAACAGTTGAAGGAATTAAAAATGGAAATAGAAGCAATCAAGAAAGAACACATGGAAATTACCCTGGATATAGAAAACCAAAAGAAGAGACAAGGAGCTGTAGATACAAGCTTCACCAACAGAATACAAGAGATGGAAGAGAGAATCTCAGGAGCAGAAGATTCCATAGAAATCATTGACTCAACTGTCAAAGATAATGTAAAAGCGGAAAAAGCTACTGGTCCAAAACATACAGGAAATCCAGGACTCAATGAGAAGATCAAACCTAAGGATAATAGGTATAGAAGAGAGTGAAGACTCCCAGCTCAAAAGGACCAGTAAATATCTTCAACAAAATCATAGAAGAAAACTTCCCTAACCTAAAAAAGAGATACCCATAGGCATACAAGAAGCCTACAGAACTCCAAATAGATTGGACCAGAAAAGAAACACCTCCCGTCACATAATAGTCAAAACACTAAACGCTCAAAATAAAGAAAGAATATTAAAAGCAGTAAGGAAAAGGTCAAGTAACATATAAAGGCAGACCTATCAGAATCACACCAGACTTTTCGCCAGAAACTATGAAGGCCAGAAGATCCTGGACTGATGTCATACAGACCCTAAGAGAACACAAATGCCAGCCCAGGCTACTGTATCCTGCAAAACTCTCAATTAACATAGATGGAGAAACCAAGATATTCCATGACAAAACCAAATTTACACAATATCTTTCTACAAATCCAGCACTACAAAGGATAATAAATGGTATAAGGAGGCAAGCTATACCCAAGAAGAGGCAAGAAACTAATCGTCTTGGCAACAAAACAAAGAGAAGAAAAGCACACAAACACAACCTCACATCCAAATATGAATATAACAGGAAGCAATAATCACTATTCCTTAATATCTCTCAACATCAATGGCCTCAACTCCCCAATAAAAAGACATAGATTAACAAACTGGATACGCAACGAGGACCCTGTATTCTGCTGCCTACAGGAAACACACCTCAGAGACAAAGACAGACACTACCTCAGAGTGAAAGGCTGGAAAACAACTTTCCAAGCAAATGGTCAGAAGAAGCAAGCTGGAGTAGCCATTCTAATATCAAATAAAATCAATTTCAACTAAAAGTCATCAAAAAAGATAAGGAAGGACACTTTATATTCATCAAAGGAAAAATCCACCAAGATGAACTCTCAATCCTAAATATCTATGCCCCAAATACAAGGGCACCTACATACGTAAAAGAAACCTTACTAAAGCTCAAAACACACATTGCACCTCACACAATAATAGTAGGAGATTTCAACACCCCACTCTCATCAATGGACAGATCATGGAAACAGAAATTAAACAGAGACGTAGACAGACTAAGAGAAGTCATGAGCCAAATGGACTTAACGGATATTTATAGAACGTTCTACCCTAAAGCAAAAGGATATACCTTCTTCTCAGCTCCTCATGGTACTTTCTCCAAAATTGACCATATAATTGGTCAAAAAACGGGCCTCAACAGGTACAGAAAGATAGAAATAATCCCATGCATGCTATCGGACCACCACGGCCTAAAGCTGGTCTTCAATAACAATAAGGGAAGAATGCCCACATATACGTGGAAACTGAACAATGCTCTACTCAATGATAACCTGGTCAAGGAAGAAATAAAGAAAGAAATTAAAAACTTTTTAGAATTTAATGAAAATGAAGGTACAACATACCCAAACTTATGGGACACAATGAAAGCTGCGCTAAGAGGAAAACTCATAGCGCTGAGTGCCTGCAGAAAGAAACAGGAAAGAGCATATGTCAGCAGCTTGACAGCACACCTAAAAGCTCTAGAACAAAAAGAAGCAAATACACCCAGGAGGAGTAGAAGGCAGGAAATAATCAAACTCAGAGCTGAAATCAACCAAGTAGAAACAAAAAGGACCATAGAAAGAATCAACAACAAAAAGTTGGTTCTTTGAGAAAATCAACAAGATAGATAAACCCTAGCCAGACTAACGAGAGGACACAGAGTGTGTCCAAATTAACAAAATCAGAAATGAAAAGGAGACATAACTACAGATTCAGAGGAAATTCAAAAATCATTAGATCTTACTATAAAAGCCTATATTCAACAAAACTTGAAAATCTACAGGAAATGGACAATTTCCTAGACAGATACCAGGTACCGAAGTTAAATCAGGAACAGATAAACCAGTTAAACAACCCCATAACTCCTAAGGAAATAGAAGCAGTCATTAAAGTGCTCCCAACCAAAAAGAGCCCAGTACCAGACGAGTGTAGTGCAGAATTCTATCAGACCTTCATAGTAGACCTCATACCAATATTATCCAAACTATTCCACAAAATTGAAACAGATGGAGCACTACCGAATTCCTTCTATGAAGCCACAATTACTCTTATACCTAAACCACACAAAGACCCAACAAAGAAAGAGAACTTCAGACCAATTTCCCTTATGAACATTGACGCAAAAATACTCAACAAAATTCTGGCAAACCGAATCCAAGAGCACATCAAAACAATCATCCACCATGATCAAGTAGGCTTCATCCCAGGCATGCAGGGATGGTTTAATATACGGAAAACCATCAACGTGATCCATTACATAAACAAACTGAAAGAACAAAACCACATGATCATTTCATTAGATGCTGAGAAAGCATTTGACAAAATTCAACACCCCTTCATGATAAAAGTCCTGGAAAGAATAGGAATACAAGGCCCATACCTAAACATAGTAAAAGCCATATACAGCAAAACCAGTTGCTAACATTAAACTAAATGGAGAGAAACTTGAAGCAATCCCCACTAAAATCAGGGACTAGACAAGGCTGCCCTCTCTCCCTACTTATTCAATATAGTTCTTGAAGTTCTAGCCAGAGCAATCAGACAACAAAAAAGGAGATCAAGGGATACAGATCGGAAAGAAGAAGTCAAAATATCACTATTTGCAGATGATATGATAGTATATTTAAGTGATGCCAAAAGTTCCACCAGAGAACTACTAAAGCTGATAAACAACTTCAGCAAAGTGGCTGGGTATAAAATTAACTCAAATAAATCAGTAGCCTTCCTCTACACAAAAGAGAAACAAGCCGAGAAAGAAATTAGGGAAACGACACCCTTCATAATAGACCCAAATAATATAAAATACCTCGGTGTGACTTTAACCAAGCAAGTAAAAGATCTGTACAATAAGAACTTCAAGACACTGAAGAAAGAAATTGAAGAAGACCTCAGAAGGTGGAAAGATCTCCCATGCTCATGGATTGGCAGGATTAATATAGTAAAAATGGCCATTTTACCAAAAGCGATCTACAGATTCAATGCAATCCCCATCAAAATACCAATCCAATTCTTCAAAGAGTTAGACAGAACAATTTGCAAATTCATCTGGAATAACAAAAACCCAGGATAGCTAAAACTATCCTCAACAATAAAAAGGACTTCAGGGGGAATCACTATCCCTGAACTCAAGCAGTATTACAGAGCAATAGTGATAAAAACTGCATGGTATTGGTACAGAGACAGACAGATAGACCAATGGAACAGAATTGAAGACCCAGAAATGAATCCACACACCTATGGTCACTTGATTTTTGACAAAGGAGCCAAATCCATCCAATGGAAAAAAGATAGCATTTTCAGCAAATGGTGCTGGTTCAACTGGAGGTCAACATGTAGAAGAATGCAGATCGATCCATGCTTATCACCCTGTACAAAGCTTAAGTCCAAGTGGATCAAGGACCTCCACATCAAACCAGACACACTCAAACTAATAGAAGAAAAAAACTAGGGAAGCATCTGGAACACATGGGCACTGGAAAAATTTCTGAACAAAACACCAATGGCTTATGCTCTAAGATCAAGAATCGACAAATGGGATCTCATAAAACTGCAAAGCTTCTGTAAGGCAAAAGGACACTGTGGTTAGGACAAAACGGCAACCAACAGATTGGGGAAAAGATCTTTACCAATCCTACAACAGATAGAGGGCTTATATCCAAAATATACAAAAGAACTGAAGAAGTTAGACAGCAGGGAGACAAATAACCCTATTAAAAAATGGGGTTCAGAGCTAAACAGAGAATTCACAGCTGAGGAATGCCAATGGCTGAGAAACACCTAAAAGAAATGTTCAACATCGTTAGTCATAAGGAATGCAAATCAAAACAACCCTGAGATTTCACCTCACACCAGTGAGAATGGCTAAGATCAAAAACTCAGGTGACAGCAAATGCTGGCGAGGATGCGGAGAAAGAGAACACTCCTTCATTGTTGGTGGGATTGCAGACTGGTACAACCATTCTGGAAATCAGTCTGGAGGTTCCTCAGAAAATTGGACATTGAACTGCCTGAGGATCCAGCCATACCTCTCTTGGGCATATACCCAAAAGATGCCCCAACATATAAAAAAGACACGTGCTCCACTATGTTCATCGCAGCCCTTATTTATAATAGCCAGAAGCTGGAAAGAACCCAGATGCCCTTCAACAGAGGAATGGATACAGAAAATGTGGTACATCTACACAATGGAATATTACTCAGCTATCAAAAACAATGACTTTATGAAATTGAGGCAAATGGTTGGAACTGGAAAATATCATCCTGAGTGAGCTAACTTAATCACAGAAAGACATACATGGTATGTACTCATTGATAAGTGGCTATTAGCCCAAATGCTTGAGTTACCCTAGATGCCTAGAACAAATGAAACTCAAGACGGATGATCAAAATGTGAGTGCAGATCGCTCATGAGAACACAGCCAGAATACAGCAAATACAGAGGCGTATGCCAGCAGGAAACCACTGAACTGAGAACAGGACCCCTGTTGAAGGAATCAGAGAAAGAACTGGAAGAGCTTGAAGGAGCTCGTGACCCCATATGTACAGCAATGCCAACCAACCAAAGCTTTCCAGGGACAAGCCACTACCCAAAGACTATACATGGACTGACCCTGGACTCTGACCTCGTGGGTTGCAATGAATATCCTAGTAAGAGCACCAGTGGAAGGGGGAAGCCCTGGGTCCTGCTAAGACTGAACCCTAGTGAACTAGACTGTTGGGGAGAGGGCAGCAGGGGGGGGAGGGTTGGGAGGGGAACACCCATAAGGAAGGGGAGGGGGGAGGGGGATGTTTGCCCGGAAACCGGAAAGGGAATAACATTTGAAATGTATATAAGAAATACTCAAGTTAATAATAAAAAAAAAAAAAAAAAAAAAAAGAGCTAATGTCACATGACAGGCACTTCAGGCTCCCTTACGCGATTGCTCACAGGCGTGTGCTACTACTGGCTGTTGGTCAGTGACCTCTGCTGCTGACTAAATGACCTCTTCAGAGTTCGCTGGAAATTCTCATTAGTGTGGCTTTCCCCAAGGCAAATAATCCAAGAGAAAGAGCACAAAAGAGAAGCCATATTCTTTATAACCTAATCTCAGAAGTTACATATCAGTACTGCTACATTCTGTTGGCCACATAGATAAACTCTGGGAAAGGGCTACAGAAGGGTTTGAAACCAGGCTGAGCTCACAGGAGAGCATTGTGGAAGCTGTCTGTCACATACCTTAGCTTCCTAACCCTCAGATCCTCCCTGGTCAAGGACATCAACAGCTGTCATGAGTCCAAGTCCAGTGGCTTGGTCTCTGTCTTTAGTTTGTAAGAGTTATCAAAGGTTCTTGCTTCTTAAAAGACAGTTTTCTTAGTGCTGTGCTTGCAATGCGTTCTCTAAAGCACATGTTGAAATTTAACTACCTGTGTGGTAGGAGTAAGAGACCCAGTGTTGGAAGGCAGGTAGGTCTTGGAGTTACCGCATTCCTGAGAGGACTAAAGTCATTAAGGTGGAACAAAGTTAGTCACTGCACAAGTGGCAAGCTCCTGATAAAATCCTCATTAAAAGGATGACTCTGTTTTGATTCCCTTTATCTTGGTATGTATTACCTTCTTTGTTGTCCTGTTCATGACATAGCACAAAGGGCCTCACCAGACACCATGTTCTCGTTCTTTCTGATCACCAGAATCATGAGTCAAATAAATTATCTTACTTCTAAAATCACCCAGTCTTAATTATTTTGCTATGGAAGTGGAAAATAGACACTAGATTTCCAGTGTCCTTCTGGCTTAATTTTTCCTTTTTCTTATGACCTCCAATCTCCTATATATCTCATGTATATCCAAGATCCATAAAACATGGACTTTCCCCCCCTGTTTTCTCTGGTATTATAGCTACCCTTGAAAAGACCCGAAGTCAGCAATTAATTGTAGGCTAAAATCTCTCCAGGCAAATAAAACTTAGAACAAACATGGAAACATGGAGAAGGAATTCTTTTGGCCAGTGTGATTTCGTTTACAATTCTGTGTGACTACACTTTGGGTTTTCTGAGTGTAAGTCTGAAAGTTTGGACGTAATTCACTTCACTCCTCTGAAGGGCAGAAATTCACAATCAGCTGAGTCCTGTATCTCCAGAGAGATGGCTTCTAAGGGCCTCAGCGGAGGCTGGGTTGCACACTTCAGGGTTTCGTCAACTAGACCAGGGTACTTCAGCCATGCAGGATGTGGAGTACCTACGTTGTTAACTTAAAGAGACTCAAGGAAATCCCAAGCAGTGGGAAAGCTTTGTCAGCTTCCCTTCCTCCTGGGTATTGGCCAGAGGTGAGATCTGAGTGTCCCCAGCAGGTGTGGGGGATGGCGTGCGTGAGTGCGTAGGAGTGGTTTGCATGTCAAGGTGTGTATATACTTGCGAGGAGGAGGCCAGAGGGCAGAGGACAGAGGGCAGAGGTCAGCCTGAGGCATGACCTCTCATGCATGGCACTCAGGTGCCATCTATCTTGATTTCTGAATTAGGGGTCTCTTGCTTGGTTTGGAATTCAGCACTTTGACTAGGCTAAATGATCAGTGATGGTCAGAGCAGGGATTGCCAGTGTACAGCCCTGTACCTGCCTTTTTCATACGGTCTCTTGAAGTCAAACTGAAGTTCTTGTACTTCCTTAGCAAGCACCTTATAGACTGAACTGTCCCCCCGGCCCCAGTCGACTCCTTATCTTTGGGAATGGATGGGTCTCTGCTATGAATTGACTGTGTATGTTCCCCCAAATTTACATATTTTAATCCTAACTCTATCTTAACTGTATCTAATGCCTTTATTGAGGTAATTAAAGTTCATGGAGGATTATAAGAATGGGACTCCAATCTAAAAAGGTTAATGAAGCTATTAGAAGATACAAAGGAGACTCTGCTTTCTCTCTGCCCACAAAAGCAAGGTCAAACAACAGTGGCCTGCAAGCCAGCAGGATAGTTTTGACTAGAGTCCAAATCCTCTGGTACCTTAACCTTGGATGTGTCAAGTGCCGGAATTGTGATAATGCCTGTCTACTGTTTAAACTGTTTGCTTTGTGGTATTCCATATGGCAACTTGTGCATAATGAAACAGACCTGATGCCTTTCACTTCATGTGAATTCCCCACTACCTGCCTGTCCTAGCTGAATACCACTGTCTGGATCAAGTGTTCTCCTCACTGTCCTCAGGCTCTTTTGTCCTCAGGATTCCATCTTTGCTCCACTTGTTATTCTTGATGTCTTCTTTCTCTTCTGGTTCTGTAAAGTCCACTCTCCCTCCACTGACAAAGAATTCAATGGCCCTAGGCTCTCCTTCCTCTGATCTGATATATTCACCATAGTAAACACCAGCTGTTTTATTACTTGCATGTGATCTTTTTATCTGCAATGATGGCTTTATGTCCATAAACCCTTGAGAAAGAGTTTATCTGAGGACGAGTTCTTTGTTTTATTCGTCAAGAGTAAATCCAAGTTATGTGGAAGTCATTAACATCGTAATAAATATGCAGTTATACATTTATGCAGAAAGACAGAAACAACTAAAGAAAAAAATCCCATTTAGGAGGGCCCTCCCAGACATCTGACCTGTGCATCCCTTGTGTCTAAGGCACAGACTGTACCAAAGGACCCACCACTTAAGAGCACTACCTGAGTGTGACCTGGTAGTCTTGGACAAGTTCCCATGGCTCTGGCCTTGTGCCCTGGTCAGCAGCATGAAGGGAAAGGGTCCACAAAAGCTTTTTATATGGAAGGTACTGGGAATAGACAGAGAATCAGAGGGAGAATCAGAGGAAAGGTTAAACAATAAGAGAGAGAGAGAGAGAGAGAGAGAGAGAGAGAGAGAGAGAGAGAGAGAGGAGGGAGGGAGGGAAGGGAGGGGAGGGAGAGGGAAGGGGAGAGAGAAAGTGGGAGAGAGGGAGGCAGAGATTCTGAGGAGAGAGAGGAAAGAGAAGAGAGGTGAGGGAAAGGATGGTGAGAAAGACTATGGATGAGGAGGACAAGGGAGAGGGAGGAGAGGATGATGGGAGAAGGGAACCACAAAGAAAGAAAAGCGTGGACAGAAAGCACTAGGAAGATTTAGTTTAAGATACGAGAATCAGACAAAGGAGGGCGGGTCTGAAAACAGAAGAGAGGATTTATCGTCTTAGCATCTTTTACTGGAACTTCTGAAGAACCCAGACTTAAGTTTGCATTTATGAGTTTTGGACATAAACCTACTCCAGCCTCGAGAGCTTGGGATTAGGCAACAGGAAGGGACAAATGTGGGTCAAGGCTATGCAAAGGTTGAGGGGGTCACAGCATTCTGCCTTTCTCAGGTCTGTGTTGAGCAGGGTAAGAGCTCATCCAGGGAGGCTGAGGCAGAAGGGAGTCTCCCAAGGCCACGGGAGGGCTTCAAGGTGTGTATGTACACTCCTGTACTTTTAAAACTATTCTGGCAAACTGATCCACTTAGCTGCTATCATCCTGAAGGACTGCTGTTCCCTTCTCTCTCTGAGGTGGTTTTAGTCGCTTACTTCAGTTGTCCTAAGGTAGACGTGGCTTCCTCCTGAATTGCATTGACTACAGTCTGGCTTGTTACTTGAGAATTCAGAGTTCTGTGTCTTGTTGTCCTGTGGATGTTCCCCATGGTTCTGGCTTCAGAGGGATGAAGGAGCAAAATAGATGTTTGCAGTGGACAGAGCCAGAAGCTGGCCTGTAGGAAAGACAATCATCAGATGTATAACATCACGGAGCATTTCCTTCCTGAGAAGGCCCGGTGACAAGTGTGGCTCTTGCCTAACAGTAATGCGTATGATACCGAGGCTTATACAATGAATTACAAATGTGTCATATGTCATTTTCATCCTCTTTTGAATTTTACAGTCAGTACTAGTGATTTCCTCCCTCCCCTTCCTTCCTTTCCTCTCTTCCTTCCCTTCTTTTCTCTTTCATGCATGTGTGCATGTGATCATGCATGTACAGGTACATGTGTGTGTCTGTATGTGTGTGTGTGTATTAGTACATGGACGTGGATTTGACTGTACATGTGGATACAACTCTAGCTATCATTCTTCAAGTGTGTTTTACATCTCTTATTTATTTATTTATTTATTTTTTCATCCCTATTTTTAATGGCATGTGTGTGTGTGTGTGTGTGTGTGTATGTGTGTGTGTGTGTGTACTTGTCTCATGAACATGTGTGGAGGTCAGATGAAAATTTATGGGAGTCAGTTCTGTACGTCCATCATGGGGAGTTGAGAATGGAGGAGCTCAGGTGGTCAGGCTTGGTTTAACTCACCAGCCCAAGGGGTTTGTTTGGTTGGTTTTGGTTGAGATAAGATCTTCCAATTATCTGGAGCTTGCCAAATAGGCCATGACTACCAGTAACACAGCTATCCACCCCTGTCCACCTCCCCATTCCTGGGATTATAAGCATGCATCGTTATGCCTGGCTTTTTGGACACGAGCTCTAGGGGTTCTAACTCGGTCTGTGGTAAGCACTTTGCTGATTGTGCTACCACTCCAACCCTGTGCTGGAGATATTTGAGTTCTGGGATGTGTGCGGGTCCATCTGTTTGCGTGTTTATGTGGAGTAAACATTGGGACTTTAGCTACCTGAAAGCAGGACTCTCTGTCTTTGCTGCCTGATACATATCAGGTATTCAACAAATAACTGTGAGGTCTGAATGAATGAATGAGTGAGCGAATGAATGAAATACACATTGAAACAAATAGCCCACTGCTCATTTTATAGACACCACCAGTGTAGAGAATTGTCCTCAACGAATCTGTAACAGCAAAGACAGTGTTGCTCCGGAGACACACATTTTTCCCCCTACGCAATGTGAAAGGTACGAACGTCACATTCTATCAACCTTGTAGATCCCTATGTTCTAGTTTGGAGAAATCTGTCCCAAAGCTGTTTTTCTTTTTTTTCTTTTTTTTTTTTTTAAAACTCGTGGCCTGGTCGTTGCCAAATCTCTCTGCATGTTTTTGTTCCTTTTGAGTGGAAACTTCACTTCGTCGGCAGAGCTGAGGTTTCCTCACAGGCTTCAGATTACACATAAAGGCTTACTCTGTTCCCTCGAGACTCCTTTGGGAATCCTTGCCTCATTTTGTCTTTTAAATGTTGTCACTGGGCTGAATTGGGACTTGCACAAGGCTACTGAGACGCCCTACTGAAAAACCCAATGATTTCCTTTTAGATTTAGGTAAAGGAGTTTGACCCAGGATTTTTATTTGGATAGTCTAGTTCTTGGAAATGCAGCTGGTATCTCTTGGGACCATTTCCACTCTAAAACAGCTTGCTTGTATAACTCTCCTGGAAGCCTGGCTGGAAAGGGCTCTCCATGCAAAGTGCTACGGCAGGACTTCAGGAAGCACAAAAGTGCTTTTATTCCATCCAGCCAAGTGCCCCGTGCTGGGTAATTTGCTCTGGTTTGGTTTCCCCAATAGCTGTCTCCAAATCCGAGCTATTGTGAAATTCCTCTCTGTGTGTCTAATCTAAATTTCGCCTGTTTCAGACAACTGTTTTTTGTTTGTTTGTTTGTTTGTTTGTTTGTTTAAGACCATTTAGTACTTTTTGGGAAAGAAAAATATTCCTCACCTTCGACCCAATCTCTCTTTCTGAATTCAAAGACCTTAATCTAATTACTATGAAGTATTTTTTTTGTAACTGTCCCGGAAGAAGTCAAGGCGTCTCGTACTCGACCTTGGCCAAAAGGCTGAGAAGCGATAAGGATGAAGAGGGTTTAAGGAGAGACAGTTGTGCTGTCTCCTTTCATCTGTCTATCTGACTGTGGAAACAATGGCTCCAAGAAACTGGAATTATCCAGTAATTCTCTCATGCTGGGAGAAAGAAAAAGGTGTGAGGGCACCTGGTACCCATCAGAAAGGACACTTCCCTCTCAGAAGGTGATTGACAGCTTGTCAGGCCACTTGGTAGGCAGACTAGACTCAGACAACAATGGATCAATGAGGGGCAAGACCACACCCTAACGAGGACTGCTTAGTTATGCATACCTCTTGCTCTTTACTTAAGGAGTTATGTATTAGGTTTTTTTTTTTTTTTTTTGAGAAATGGTTTCCTTTTTTTTTTTTTTTTTTTTTTTCCAGAGCTGGGGACCAACACAGGGCCTTGTGCTTGCTAGGCAAGAGCTCTCACCACTGAGCTAAATGGTCTCACTGGGTAGCTCTGGATGGCCTGAAACTTGCTATGTAGATCAGACTGACCTCAAGTGGAGATCTGCCTGACTCTGTCTCCTGAGTTCTGGGTTTAAAGGCATGTGCCAATGTATTAGGGTCTCTCTCTCTCTGTCTCTTCTCTCTCTCTCTCTCTCTCTCTCTCTCTCTCTGTCTCTTCTCTCTCTCTCTCTCTCTCTCTGTCTCTTCTCTCCCTCAGTCTCTGTCTCTGATCTCTGTCTCTGTCTCTGTCTCTCTCTCTCTGTCTCTCTCTCTGTCTCTCTCTCTCTGTGTCTCTCTCTCTGTGTGTGTGTGTATGTGTGTGTGTGTTTATAAGTGCATATGCCACAAGAAGCCACAGAGTGTTCTGGAGTTACAAGGGGTTGCCACTTGGTGTGGAAGTTACTCATGTAATCTCTGAACCACGTCTCCAGGGCAGTCTTGCTGTCTATTTAAATATCAACCTTATGCCAGTATTCTAAAGGACTTGGACTTGGAGTAAGGGTCAATAGACCTCTATATTCCTCTTTCCAATATGGCTGCACCGACAATAACTCCTTTTCTGCATTTCAGTACCACTCGTCTCTCTAATTGGCTTATGAAGGACAGGTGGCCCAGACTAGGCTGTCAATGCTACCCGGACTTAGATGCTGACACTAACAACTCTAGTAACATCATATTTCTTAAGTAACTTAACCGCTATCCTTTAATCTGAGCTCCTGTCTGCTTCTCCCTTTCTTGGTGGTGGTGGTGGATAAAGAAAGTGCAGTCCATATCCCTCTAGGGGAGGCTTTACAGTCTCTGGCCAGGATGATTTCACAGTCTGGGTTCTTAGAACTTTGTTCCCAGCCATAGCCATCTTCTTGTCTATAGTAGTCTAGGGCAAAGTACGTGATTCCCAGCCTGATATGGATGGGGACACCCTGAAGACCAGCTGAGTCTAATCTGTCCAACCAGTCCTGTAGGTATTGGGGAGTATGGCCTGCTATTTGGATTCTCTTACGTTCCCAGGTGATGTGAATAGTCGCCTGTCCTCCTTATTCTGAGAGAGGTGTGTCAATGCTTTCTGGGCAAAGAAAGGAAAAGGCTGAAGTTGTATCCACATGATGGGTGGATATAAAAACTGGCCCACCGGCTAAGGTCATGGAGAATGGAGAACTGTAATGGAGACATTTAGTGTTGCATGACATCTTCACGGCAGCTCTTTCTAGAGCTATGGCCACAACAGTGAGCAGGCATGGTTTCATATCACATTCAGTCCAGGGCAAAGAGTAACTGCAGGTACCATTCATGGTTTGAGTAATAGCCGGAGAGCTTTAACAAACCATGGGCTTTTTCTGCAAATGGACTCTGTGCAGCTGCATGTAAACAAGGCAGAACTCATTACAGTTCATCTTTTGCTCCCTTGACACCATCCCTGGCAAGCCTCATTTGTTCATGCAGTTTTGCATACACTGATGTCTCCCCAGATCATTGGTCTTCACCTTGTACTTCTACCTATAAGTGCTAGCACCTGAAAAACAAGAAGACTAAAAAAGAGATTTGTCATCTGTCCTTCCTTCCAAGTCTCCAATCATTAAGACACTTGTCCCTTTCTCAGTTTTTGCTCCCAGAAATTGACACTATCAAGACATTTGCTTGAGTCTTTCTTGCCTCTTCTCTCCCTGAATTCTTGATGACATCCTAGCTTTTGCTATGTTTGGATACTGTCTCTCTTTCTGTCATTACTCACCTATTGCTACATCCTTGCTTCGAACCTACTGGGCTCTGCCTTTTACTTGGGTTACTTCCCAGGCATTCTATCTAGACTCCTGTCTTCCCCAACCTCTACCCTTAATCTCCCGGTAGCTACCATTCTCCTAAATCAATCAATCAATCCAAGACTCTCCATTGTCCCCAATATGGACCTCCAAGTCCCACAAAAGGGAGGGCAATCTCTTGCTAACCTTGCACATGGCCACCTTACCATTGTCGCCACTAACACCTCTAAACAGACCATACTCAGCTGCTCTATTTGTCCCAGTCAACTGGCTTATTTCTAATAACAACTCTAAGTTGAGTTCTTTGCTGCTTATTTGGCTGTGAAGGTGACCAGAGAAGCAAAGGAATCATGGAGAGGAAGATGTCAAACACACAGATCACAGTAATGGGATAGAGTGTTGCGTCTATGAAAAGGATGAACATGCAGAGCGAGAGGCTCTACTTCAGCCTGGGGCTGAAGTTGGGGCCATTGGAAAGTCAAGGGAAGTTTCTCAGTGCTCCCAACATCAGAATTAAATGCAAAAGGATTTGGAGCAAGTGACCACCCAAGTAGGCAGCTCTGTGCCTCTGAATTTTCATGTTTTGCCTTGTTTAGGGCATCCCTGCCTACCTCATCTGCTCGTCTGCCTTCAAAATAGTTTACGAATCACCTGGAGTTTTCCAGGCACCTTCCTTCCCATTTTGTGGGCTGACACATCTTCCTCTCTGCTTCCAATGTACACCCCTCTTTCTTAGCATTGCATCCTGTATATTTCTTATTGCTTGAATATGAACTATCCCACCACAGGCCTTTGTGTTTGAATACCTGGTCAATACGGTCAATACCTGGAGTGGCACTGCTCTGGAGAGGCTGCAGAATCTTTAGGTAGGGCTGGTTGTCAGAGGTGGATCACTGGGAGCAAGTCTTTGAGGGTAATGGCTGGGCTATGCTGCTAATCACATTTTCTGTATCCAGGTCTACAGCTGAGAAGTGAACAATCTCTGCCCCATGTTTTGCTGCTACTAAGCCTTCTCACCAGGCCTTTCCCACAATGATGGACTGAGATCCCCCGAAACCGTGAGCCAAAATCGTTCTTTGCATTACTTTGCTGCGTCCTCCGAGATATCAGAGAGAAAACTGCTAATAGAACATTATCTTCATGCTTTCCAAAAACCCAGCACGTGTACATACGGTGCTCAACAACATTTGCTGAGTAAATGTTATATCATTAGAGCACAAACCTGTGTTGGACGAGTAGCTTTATTCCTTAAAGCTCCATGTTCAGAACAAGGGGGAGAAGTTCTTTCACCATGGATATTGGTTAAATTTTGCTGCAACTAGTTTAGCAAGGGGTACAGAGAATGTGTTGCATAAGACAATCTTGAGGGAGTGAATGCTCTCCAGCCTGGAGAAAATAAAGTAGGAAGTATAGCATCATCTATAACATAGAGATACTAACCCAGGGCTAAGGGGTTCTCCTCTCTTCGGATGCTCTAAGTTCTATCTAGTCTATGGCACAAAAGAAAAGTTGGCTAAACTCACTAAAGTAAAGGCACATAAAGGCATATTTCAGGACAATCAAAGAAAAAGCTTTTAAAGGATAAGAATTATTCATCACTGGGCTGGATATGACCTCATCGAACTCTCTACCGTGGTTAGATGAATCATCTCTCAAGGATATTGTGTCTCTTAAGCTTTTTGTCTACAGTGAGACACTGAACCAGATGACCTTTATAATGTACAAATCTAAGAATCTATAAACCTGAATTTTAAAGCTCAACCTGCTTTTCAGGCCCCGTGATCCTAATGCCAAGTTGCCTGTTTATGTGGGGAAGGAAGGAGAACATTCCAAACTGTCAAGCACTCTGTGCTAAGCAGACGCGAATACCCTGGCACTTCCTCAGAAGGGCGGGCAAAGAGGGAGCTCAAGTTTTCTCATAGTTACTAAATGGGTCCTCAGCAGTGTTATTCTTTGGATAATGTTTGAAATCTAGAGCCTGGGCAATTTCATTTGAGCTTATCCCAAGTTTTTTCCCTGCATAGTAGGATAAGTCTTTCTTCCCTTCACTTTGAATAATTTTTAGATCCTAGAAGTTGTGAATCTCTGCATTATTCATATGAAATCAGAGCCTGACACAGAAGAAGAGACAAAGAAGAGCTTTAGAACAAGTCTCCAGCCACCCTTGTGGGCCTGAGAATAAAGAAAAAAAGACTGTGAATTCCTCCCAACTCTTTTCAGAGTGAATATGTTACTTTTCTAAGGCTGCTGTATCAAAGTGCTACAGGTTGGGCTTCTTCTTTTTTTTTTTTTTTTAAAAAAAAAGGAAAGAAAGGAAAAGGAAATGTATTTTTTACAGTTCTAGGGCCTGGATGTCCAGGATTTCCAGGGTGGGGTGGGTGGCTTTCTTCTGAGGTCTACACGGGAGAATCTATTCTAAGCTTTTCTCTTAGGCTTAGAGATGGCCAACTTCTCGCATCTTTACAATGTCTTCTCTGAATGCACCTATTTGTCTAAATTTCTCTGGCTTATAAGGACATTGTAAACACTGGATTAGGACTTAGTTCTGTTGACTTCATTTCTACTTGGTTACTTCTGCACAGGCCCTACCTCTAAATGTACTCACGTTCTATAGAGTTGAGTGTTGTTATTAGAACTCCAACATGCAATGTTTTGGAAACAGCTCCCTTGAAATGGGAGCAGGCTGATCATCTGAACCCTCAGGATGTGCATTTTTGTGGGAATCCAATTCCTTCTCTGGAAGCCGAGAGGTCAAGGCACCTCGCAGTTACTTGACAACAATGACTGTGGCTTATATTTTTCTCTAGCTCCCTGATCTCCTCTTTCCATGGAGATCTCCTCTGTAGTCCTCTTATTTGAGCTCATAGCCTTGCTTAGATCCAATACACTTGCTCTCAGGCTTCTTTTGGCACAATGCCTAGGATATGACCATAGAAGCCAGTCTGACGTGGGATCAAACTCCAACCTAATCTGTGAGACATTGATGAAACTTATGTAGAGTCTTGAAGTCTCAGTCTTCTTTAAAATGAGTGAGTTGAAATAGCTGCCATCTCAACTTATTTTGAGGACTTGGTAATGATGCTTTGGGTCAATGTGGTCCAGTGAAAGCTCTACTTCTATCATGGGAGACTGTAGACTAGAGTCTTTCGGGCTTTCTTGTGGATTGTAAATGAAACCAGCTAGGTTGGTAACTACGAGAGGTGAGTGTCTCCTGTGGTTGGACTTCTGGGGTCCATTGTTAGACAGTCATCCCCTCTGGTGTAGCCTGGCAGCCCTCGTAGGATGTAAGATAGCCCGGGCCTATCTGATCTTGAGTTTTCAGTCACATGCGCATAACGCTTGGCTCCTTTGCCCTCCCGGGTAGTGCTAAGTGCTCTAGGAAGAAGTAAAGGACCCAGAGAAGGTGTGCAGGTGACACTGTTTCCATGTTATATCTCCTACTAGGACCACTTCAATGCCCTTCTCTTCCAAGCAGGAAGCTGAGCTAGCCTATCCCACACCCAGCACCTGTCAACCACACTTGTACTTCATCATGGGAGTGTTAGGAGAGTCTTTCTGGAGTGGCTCCGTGATCAACCACCTTCCATTCCCTTGTCTAGTTCAGAGTTCTAGCTAAGGACTTGTGATTATGGAAGCAGTTGTTGGAAAAGCAGGATGATAGAGAGGTTGACCTTCTCAGAGATCAGTTTCGATTTTGTATTATTTTATTTTGCCCTTTCCATCTCCTTTCTATCTTCCTTCCCTCCTTCTCTTCCTCCATGTTTCCTTCCCTCTTCCACCTCCTTCCCCCATTTACTTCTCTCTCTCCACTTTTCACCTCTCCCTCCTTTCCTTAAAACCAACCAACCAACCAACCAACCAATCAACCAACTAACCAACCATTGTTTTCACCCATTTCTTCATTCTACATAAGACACTCTAATTCAGTATGTGACTTTTCATATTACATTTCTCTGACAGGAACGATGGGCCATTTTTAGCCGGTTGGCTCTTAGAGTCTTTGAACTGGCCTCTGGAATCTGTAAGGATAAACAGGAGCCAGTGAGGCTGGCCTGTGTTTGATTTAAAATTGGAAACCCAGGAGTCAGAGGCGAGCTTTATATATCTGGGGGTGTGGGGGCCTTTGAGTCCTGATTTATGACCGAGCTCAGTGAAAGCACATGAAAGTCGAGGTAATATTTATAAATTCTTTCCTCCAAAGATAGATGGAATGTTCTGCCGAGCTGGAGTCAGATAGCACCTTTTTGGGAGGGGGTGGAGGGGAGCTTGTTTAAATCTGTTTATTAGGTGTCTGAAAGGAAGGGGGATATGATAGAGATAGGATACCTGCTCCAGAGTCCGTCAAAGAAGAAGTCAGGACAGAGTCCTCTCTTGCTCCCCACACACTACAGACCATTTGGTGGATCCTTCCTGCTATCCAGACACAGTCCTTTTTGCCTTTACTCAGTGGGCAAAATCCCACTCTCAATTATGGTGATTACATTTTAGCAAAATAAATAAGTAAAAATATTTGTGTTGTCTTCTTTCCTTAAACAAACAGTATTTCCTCCATTACTATATTCGATTGGACAGGGCTGACTCCTTGGAGATTCTAGCCATAGTAAAGAGAAAGGGGATGGGGGAGGAAATGAAGTTGAGGGGGACAATGATGTGCCTCGAGTACCTTAGGTGTTACTGTTTCTGTGTGATGGGTTACATTGTCCTGGGTAAACTGAGTCAGACTAGTTTATGCCTATCTATAGAGACTGGCATTACCAGCCCTGGAAAGAGGCTTGGCACTCATCCACCAGTTCAAGGGAGTCTCGAGATATCAAATCTCTCTCAGTGAGGGGCAGATCAGAGGAGCAGCCTGGGAGTTATCTCTGTGGTGGAATTCTGTCCACTGAGGATAAAAGCCATCGCTATCGTGAACACAGTAGCTGTTGCTACCTGCAAGAACCTTTCAAGACTGGATCTGGGGGTGTTCTCTCATTAAAGTGTGTGGTTACATGTGTTCATGTGTTCGTGTGTGTGTGTGTGTGTGTGTGTGTGTGTGTGTGTGAATAGACCCTTATCTGAAGTCTTAGCAACTACTTCCCACATCTCTTCCTAGCTGTATGTAATTTTGCCTCCCCCCTACACTCACCCCCCATGTATAGTCCTAGGAGGTACTAGGGTATATAGAAGAAGGAGGGTCTCCATCTGTGAGGCTATGGGGACATGGTTCTCTATGTTGGGATGGGACTTCTCAGAGACGTGTGTGAAAAGTTCTCGATCCTCATGCTCCCACACCAGTGGCTTCTAACCTCTAAGCTTAGTAACTTCATTGGGTCACCAAGCCAGATTTGGGTGAAGTTGCGAATTGGTCTGTCCTTGGTGCTTTGCATGGGGTGAATAGACTTTGGTTGTATTTCCCCCAGGAAATGTAGGGATGCAACGATATCCTTCACTGAAAAACCCAACAGGCTGGAAAGAGGGGCCAGCCATGGGCCGAAGCAGCAGGTGCTTATTGCTAGATACCCCCGAGTCTTCAGGACAGGAGGCTGCACTAAGTTTTAATAAATAGTGTTTGGGGAAGTGAAGACCAGTGGAGCAGGACCAGGTACAATCAGCTTGTCACTGGGCTAGCTGGCTTTGATCTTGATGCCTCAGAGCTTCCATGAGAGGAGGAAGCACCTCCGCGCGCCCCCCTCCCCCATACCAGTCTTAATTACCACTCTGCTTCTCACAGATCTGCCTGCCGAGGGAAGCTCAGGGCCTGTCAGTTCTTGGCTGAGAGCAAGCAGGGGTTTTTCCATCTTACCTGCCAGTTCCTGCCCTGGCAGGAGAGTTCTGCACAAAAGGTTCTGAGGCTTGAAAAATATAAGTATGAGTAGAATGTAAGGCGGTGTGTGGATCACAAATAGAACATCGGGGCTGCTTTCGACGCATTGCCAGGAACAGGCAGGGAAATAAAAAAAAAGCACCCCAATCCCCCAACCTCCCAATCCCCCAGTCCCCCCACCCCCTTAAACTCTTAGCAGTGTGAGTAGGTCCTAGTGTTTGTAAGTCTGTCACATAACTTACAACTTAGGACTTTAAGAGTCAATATCATCACTCCAGCCATGTTATCTCCAGGACCAGAGGGACTCTGGGGACTTCCACTTCTTTTGCACTTGCCTGCAAAACTTAGGAGATATCTGACAATGTAGGTGGAGAACTGGGTTATGTTTGCACACAAGGGGATGTTGCTCTCTTCTGGCAGATGGCTCTGTGACCCATGTCCAGGGAGCTGCTATCCAGTCATCTGTGCATGCTGTGTCCCTAAGGCTTCTGACACTCAACCCCAAATCCCTACGTGGAAACGCCCAGCCAACTCTGACTCTTAGCAACGCCGAGGTTAGTTAGCTCAGTCTGAAACTCGCTCTTGCTCTTCTGATGGGAGGCGGTGACCTTGTATCAGAGCCAGGCCTTACCTGAGATTCTGCAAGACGGCACAGAGAGCCTTTTGTTGCCTCCTTTCTGCCCTTGACCCTTGGGCTCCTTTGAGGGTGGCCAGCCTTGTTGACTATTGGTGCCACAAGGAATTCTTAGCTATGTTTCATTTACCAAGGAACCCCCATGCCTACCTAAGGGCCTACTCTATGATACGTGTATTGAGAATATTATTCTTGGGCCAATGAGAGGGCTCAACAAGTAACGTGCTTGCTGTGTAACCCTGACGACCTGAGTTCCATTCCTAGAAACCACATAGGGTGAATGAGAGAAACGACCCCACAAGGTTGTCCTCTGACCTCCACATATGCATGCACCATGACACGTGCATTCTCCTATACACACCACGCATGCAGAATAATACTAAATAAAAATTAAAAATATTAATTATTGCCTGAGAATGTGGCTCAGTGGTAGAGTGCTTCCTTGGCGTGTATAAGGCCCCGGGTTCAATCACCAGTATTGAAAGAAGAAAGAAAAAAATACCATTGTTATAATCCTCGCCAATGTGGAGCAAGGCCACTATTACCGTCATAGGGAAGGCAAAGGCGTTGGGCTCAGCCAATAGGAAGATCAAGCCTAGCACAGGCACTCAGACTCCTCAGTTGTCAGATAGGAAACAAAGAATGTCCTATAGGATGGCAGCGAGTGCCAATGTACACCGAGTACCTCTCACTTAGCAAGGACGGTGTGCAGGTCCTGATATCGCAAAGGGACACAACCATAGAGATAGTAGAAGGGCAGGGTTGCAACCACAGGCTGTTGCAGTCACTGCAGAGCCAGCCCACCCTCGCCACTTTACAAAGGAGGAAATACGGAGATAGCGGGAAGGTGGGGCTAAGGAAGGTCAGCGTTTCTTTTTGATGAGCCCCACTCTAGGGTTTGTATTACAAAGCATTTTGCTTCCACTCCTCTTGCCACTCAAAGAATGAGTGAAGGGGCCCCCCAGTCTCTGGACCAGCCTCTGTGTATGGCTAGTGTAGACAGAACTACTCTGAATTGCTATTGTACCTATGTGGCACCATCTCGCAGTTACTTTCTAACCCTCCACAACCTTCTAAGTACCGGGTACTTGACAAGGCCGGAGAGACTGTACTGTAGCAGGATGAAACCCCTGAGATCCTGTCTACTGTAGTTGACTCCGGCATTGTAGCAGCTGATATTTCTTTCTCTTTCTTCCCTTTTCCAAAACTGGGGTTTGCAGCACCGGTTGGCCACTAACTCCTAAGGACAACCTTGAAGTTCTGATCCTGCCCCCTCTACCCCCTGAATGCTGATATCACAGATACGCAACCCCACACACAGTTTGTGGGTTGATTATTAAGAACCCAGCGCTTTATGCTTGCTAGGCTATCAGTGACCTTTCTACATCCCGCCCTAATTTACTGAGATGTCTAATTGTTCTTCGCTACTGACTTAGTCATTACATGAAAGATATATTGTATCCAGATTTTCTATACACACCAATCTAGGAATTTATTGCATTTACAAAAAAACACACATTAAAACAAAACAAAACGAAACGGAAGTTGCTGACTGGTTTATCTCCTAGACAAGAAACAGTATTTTAGTTAGAAGCAGAAGGAGTAGGAGCATGGGTGTCATTTACTCATTTATTCCCCTGAAGCTTCCCTCTCTCTTGTATTTAAATTTCTTTCCTTCTAGATGGATACAAACATGCTACAATGACCCCCCAGCTTTACTCTCAGCTCAAAAGCCAAACAAAGAAAAACAAAAACAAGAGCAAGCAAACAAAAACCAACCCAAAAACAAACATACAAAAAAACCAGGATCACAGAGGTTTGATTGAGACAGGAAGGAGCAAGCAAGTCTGCACAGAAGGGAGGGGATATTTTCCACACAGTCTAACCTCAGTCATTAAAACCTCCACCATTGCCCTTCGTCCCAATCCTCAGATCCTTTCCAAATTCAACAGATGGAGTCTTCAGCCAAAGATGTACAAGAACTATGACGTGTGCACTGATGGCCACAGGCCACCTTGATGCGTTGGGTGGTGGTGACAGATCATTTCTGTTGGAAACGGGAAAAAGAAGAAAAGGAAAAAAACAAACAAGCAAACAAACAAATAGGAGTGTGGGTCCTTCGGCTCATTGTCCACACAGAGATGGGACTTTCTGCTTCAGCTCTTGCCGGCTAGGAGGAGTTGATGCCTGTCTCAGCCGGAGGCCTTCTCAGTCAAGGGGAACGAGCTGGTAGGAAGTTGGCAGAATAAGATGCAGAAAGTGAAAGGCAGACTTGTGGGTGCAGTCCATAGAGCCCAGAGGAAGCTGGGAAACAGGGAAAGACAGCTAAGGCCTGGGTAAAATTCCTGCCACAGTGAGGGTAGCTATTACCCAGCTAAGCTTGGAGCCCAGGAGCCTCGTGGGCACCTGGCTGTACCAGTTTCTGGCGCAGCCTCACTTGGACACTAGCATGTGAACAAACTCCTCATAGTTCACTTGCCCATCGCCGTCTGTATCCGCCGCCTGTATCATTTCATCTACCTCCTCGTCGCTCAGCTTCTCCCCAAGCCTGGTCATCACGTGCCTCAGCTCAGCTGCGCTGACGAAGCCGTTGCCGTCCTTGTCAAACACCCGAAAGGCCTCCCGGATCTCCTCCTCGCTGTCGGTGTCTTTCATCTTCCTGGACATCATGGTCAGGAACTCGGGGAAGTCCACGGTGCCGTTTCCATCCTTGTCGATTTCGTTCACCATGTCTTGGAGCTCAGCCTCTGTGGGGTTCTGACCCAGGGACCTCATGACAGTGCCCAGTTCTTGGGTGGTGATGCAGCCATCCCCATCCTTGTCAAACAGAGAGAAAGCCTCCTTGAACTCGGCGATTTGCTCCTCAGTCAGCTGGTTGGCCATGCTAGCAGATCTCGGGTGATGTGGCAGATGTGGTCAGTCTGGTCTATGCTTCCAAGCACTAACTGTGGGCTGGGCTCCTCTCCCCAGCTCTGTAAAGACAGGTGGAGACTGCAAGGGGCGGCTGGCTGACTGGCTTTCTAGCCCTGGCTTGACAGGCTGGATCTTAAGAAGGAGCAGAGTCCTCCCCCATGGCTGGTCTGGTAGGATTGGGCTGCCATCCGTAGACGCCCCCGCCCCTGTGGTTGCCTGAAGGCCAGGTCCTGTTTAGACAAGAGTCCAAGAGCAGCAACCAGGCTGGCCTGCTAATTGAGCTGACGCCAGCTCTTGTGTGTGAAAGGCAACTTTCCTCGCCAAACACCAGCAGGGCCGGCAGCGGTCACGGCAACACTTTTGATCCAGGTGTACGTGAAAACCTTTTAATAAAAAAACAAAACAATCAAAGAACAACAGCAAAACCCCCCAACCTGATCTTCTAGCTTTGAGTTTTCCATTTTCCCTTTCGATTTCTCCATTCTGTACCTAATCCCAAATCAGCCTTCTATTCTACTCTCAATAAAATAACCATACCCCCTTTGTCCGTGGAGTTTTCTGTAGGTGAGGAGTCGTGGCCTGTGTGCTCCTTGTCTGTGATTTCTAAACCTGGCCATTTCCCTGAGTTTTCAGATGGGAATGAGGGGTTTTTCTCCAGATAACAAGCAGGGTTGTCTTGTCCTAGGAAATGAATGGGGTGAGTGGAGAAGTTCTGCCAAAGCGTTTGCTTATCACTCATTCACTCACAGCTATTTACCAAGCCCCTGGTGTATGCCGGTGTTGCTGGAGGCTGAGAAGAATCCAGAATAGACACAGCATGGAGTCCCGGCCTCCCTCAAATTCATTATCAAGAAGACTAACAGAGAAGCCCAATCAAGGTCACTGGATATTTTTAATGGACGCCACAAAGGAAATGAAAGGCATGGGCCGTAGTGGTGGTTCATGATCAAGGACAACCCTTCTGCAGAAAGACCCTGGGGAGTGACCTAGAGAAGCGGGGGGCATGGTGGGGCTAAGAGGAAGAAAGACGGTCAATATGATTGCTGTCTAGTGAATAGGGAAGACAGACAGGAAAAACAGACAGGAGAGACCTTACCGGACTCAGCAAGGAATCGCTCTGCTCTCCTTTGATCACAGTACTGTTGGAAGCGTTCGGCAAGCCTTTGTCTGAGCTGTGCATAGTGTAGAGTCAGAGCAAAAGGTGGGAGAATCTCCAGGAGGTAACATAATCAAGAAGGACCCCAGCTCCTTCCCTTTGGGTGGGAGTGGAGGCTAGGGAAACGACCTAGGGAAGAGGGCTCCAACCCAGTCCCATTTGGGAGAGAAATACAGAGTTGGGTCTTACGTCTAATGCTGGATAGGTAGGGATGGGGCCAGGACTGTGCCTAGGAAACGTATTATACTTATAAAGACCTATAGCTATGAAGAGAGAAGATCCCAGACTATCCCCTGGAGGTGGATTGTTCACCTCCCTTCATGTTCCTCTTTACAATACTAATACAAGTGCCTTCTTCATTCAAGTAGATGACAGCCTGTTTTTGTTGTCTAGAGGGAGTTCCGGTTCAGGACAGATTAGGAGCTGCCTATCTGCCAGATGATTTACTTCCTGCTCGAAGGGGTCCCCCAAAGCCGAGGCCTTGAGCGTGTGGGAAGAAGAGAGAAGGAAAGAGTTCATTGTGGGAGAGGCAAGGGAGGCAACATACTTCTTCCACTCACCGTGAAATGAACCCTGGTGGAGTTGGGTGTGGACATGGGTTGCTATGGGGACCCAGGGGTGGGATGGTGGAAGTAAGGTGTCTCGGAAGGCACACAGTGAACAGCCACTCCATGAGTGGCCAGAAGCCCCTCTCCTCCACGTTCCTAAATGTTTGGTGGTGTGGGTAAGGGGCTCAGGCTAGGAACCCCTAGGGTGCATTTTTTTTTTCTTTCTGTCTCGCCAGCAAAGGGCTGAACAGGAAATAGAATAAGATAAAATCGGTTGGATTGCAGATGATAAGGAGGTACCATCTCTGTTTCTAGGCTGAGACTCGCGTTCTCTCCTCACAGCCCCCCTTACTGATACTGGCTTTCTGCGTTAGTTAAGCATCCTGTGGCAACATTGAAATAGCTGACAGGCACTTTGGAGCAGACAGATCAGTGGCAGGCACTTCCTGGAATGCTTGATGACCTGAGTTCAGATCCCCAGGACCTACATGGTGGAAGGAGAAAACAGCCCCATAAGATTTTCTCTGGTCTCTACATGTGTGCTATGGTGCATGAAGGTGCATGTGCACACATGGACACACATGGACACACACATGTGTACACACATGTGTACACACATGTGTACACACATGTGTACACACATGTGTACACACACGTACACATACACCTCTGCCCATAAAAATGTAATAAAATTGGTATATATGTATTCCCACATTTAATTTTTTTCATTAAACCATGTTTCTGTTATCAAGGGAAATAAGATTTAAAAGCTCCTGCTGATAAAAATATATATTTTATTTTTAGGGTTTTTTGAGATTTATTTTTTTATTATCAATGCATGACCTGCACTCCTTGGGATCTGGAGTCAAGGATGTCGTGAGCCATCATGTGGATGCTGGGAGCTGAACTCAAGAGCCCTTAACTGTTTAGCCCTGTGTGTATATGTGTGTGTGTGTGTGTGTGTGTGTGTGTGTGTGTGTGTGTGTGTGTGTGTGTGTGTGTGTGTGTGTGTATGTGTGTGTGTGTGCCCGTGCCCAGGCACATACCTGTATAGAGATCAGAGGACAACACATCTGTCCTCTTCTTTCACTTTCATTCAGGGTTCCAGGGATCAAATCCAGGCCCCTAGTCTTGCACTGCAATCGCCTTTAGTCACTGAGTCATCTTACTGGTCCTATGCTTTGTTGAACTCTGAATACTCTCTTCTCTTTCTGAAGATAATTAGGATTTGGAGAACCAGGTAATTTGAGTAACTTCCCATTTTTGGAGAATGTGAGAACATGGCGAGCAGTTGTTCTAAAGTAGAAAAAGCAGAAATAAATAAAAAAAAAAAGATTAACCGTAACCCCCATCCTCTCAGTTGATGGCCTGAGCAAGAGCCTACTGGAAGATCACGTTAACCACTCCCCTCCCCCTCTATCACTACCTGGCAGCTTCCGGGGGCAAAACTGTACCTGACCATGTTGCCAGCTGCCTCTGAAGAATCAGGGTTTGCATCTCTAGAAAACAATTAACCCACAGCAGACAGTCCCATGGAAGATGATGACACAATCCTGTCCTTCAAGAGGACACAGGTAGCTTTGGGTTTCGGGTTCCTGGTTCCTGGAGCATGTTTTTGTGGGTCAAACATCCAGCCTTTGTCCACTTGCATTTACAGAAAAAGGCACATTGAAAGAGAACCCAGGAAAGACATTCAATAGAATTGCTACGACCATGACTCATGAAGCACTGCCTTGTGGTGGCCACACTGCTGCAACCCAAAAATTGGGAAACTATGGCAGAGGGGACAGCTCTCACTTCATGGCTTAATCTCCCCGCTTCCCCCGCAGCTCTCACCCTCCACACTGGCTCCTTTCTTTCCAGAAAAGAAAAAAATTATGTGTGACCCTGTAGACCATTGGCTCTCAGCCCTCCTGAGGCTGTGACCCTTGAATACAGTTCCTCACGTGTGGTAAACCCTAACCATAAAATTATTTTTGTCGCTGCTTCATAACTTGAATTTTGCTGCTCTTATGAATCGTAATATGAATATCTGCGGTCTCCAATGAGATTCTTTCACAGGGATGAAGAAATTGTTCAATACTCAGTGGGGGCCGCAACCCACAGGTTGAGAACCGCTGCTCTAGACATTTACAAGTTACTGAGAATGCATTATATATGTAATAAAGATACTATATTGCAACCGATTGTTGTGTGTGATTAATATATGTAAATAAGACATTAAAAAGGGAGTTTGGGAGGCTAAAGAACTTGACATGTAAGTGTAAGGTTGGAAGCTTGGATTCAGAACCCATGTAAAGCTAGATACTGCGATGCAAAGTTATAATCCCTGTGCTCCTTTAGCAAGATGGGAGACAGACAGGAGCTCAAGGGCCAGCTAGACAGGTGGCATATGCTGCTGCAGACAACAAGGAAGGCCCTGTCTCAAACATGGTGTATGGAAAGGACCAACACCTGATATCTTTCACTTCTTCATGTATGGTGTGGCAATGTGTGTGTATACTCACAACAAGGACACACGCACTTTAAAAAGTTTTTATGTGTATGTGTGTGTTGCCTGCATGCATGTCTGTGTATGACATTTGTACAGTGCCCACAGGGACCAGTAGAAATCATCAGTCTCCTGGAACTGGAGATGGTTGTGAGCCCCATGTGTGTACTGGGAATTGAACACCTGTCCTCTGGAAGGGCAGCCAGTTTTTTTTTTTTTTTTTTTTTTTTTTCGGAGCTGGGGACCCAACCCAGGGCCTTATGCTTCCTAGGCAAGCGCTCTACCACTGAGCTAAATCCCCAACCCCGTCAGCCAGTGCTTTTAACTGCTGAGACATTTCTCCAGCTCCAACAAAGAGTTTTTTTTAATAAAGTATATTTTAAAAGTTATTAAGGACACCAAAGAGTTTGTGTCTATGAGAGATACATGTATCAATATTTACTGTATTTCAAGTTCAAATATATAAATATATGACATAGAACCTTAAAAAATATAATCAAAAAGTCTCATGATTTGTGCACATAAGTAACATGTTTTTATAAAATAATTAATAATAACTTCACACACATACACACAATCCCTAGGGTAAGGGGTGGCAGTCCTGTGGGTCTCTTTAAAGCCTGGCTTTTCCACAGCAAATGTGCATCTGGCTAAGTGTGTGGCAAATGTTATCTTGAAGCAAGTGATCACTCAGCTTCCCATAGACAGGCAGATAGGGAGGGATGGGACACTTGAGTTGCTTTTGGTTCTCATTTCATAAAGTTGAGTTAGTCGTCTCTGAAGCTACATCAAAACCTGACATCTGGCTGTTTCTTAAACACCATTTGCAGTAACATGGAATCGGAGAACACATCAGCAAAGTGTCACCATAGTCTCACATATAAATCTGTTGGCCTTGCTTGCACTGTGGTATGCACATGTGATTTCATAATGCCATGCATTGGCTGCTTGGAAATTTCTGATTTGTTCCTTCATGGAACTTTTGAATGCGAACGCACTAAGTTTGTTGCTGGGCATAATGAGGCCGGCCAACATTCCTTTGATCACATTCTGGAACAAGATGTTCCCCCTATCTCTATTCTCTACCTCTACACCTATTCCCCTTACCCCCATCTGCCAACCCCCTACCCCTCAACTCCACCTTCAATGACTCAGGGCCAATGGCCCACCATCACCTGTTAGCAACTAATGTGACACATTTCCATGGTTGCCATACTTCCCCCATGTTTGTGCGCCATAGCCCCTATAAAGCTGGCCATCACAGCCTGGCCTGTCACTTTCTCCATCCCTACTCAGAGGCAGACATTTTGTGCCCCTCCCCCAATAAATCACTTGCGTGAGGTAAGTTTTGTGATGTGATTTTTGTAGTATTCCCTGGCTCTCAATGGCCAAGATATTCTATCACTGCATCACCCTTTCATACATAATATAAAAATCTCAGAATAATAAATATTTATTATAATAATAAATTATTATTACAGAATAATAAATATTTCGATATGCATAAAAAAAACTTAAAGCACTGACGAATGTCTAGTTCACAATGTTAAACATCAGGGGTTGGGGATTTAGCTCAGCGGTAGAGCGCTTGCCCTGGGTTTGGTCCCCAGCTCTGGAAAAAAAAAAAAAAACAATGTTAAACATCAACAATCTAAGTTATCAATTTTTTATTTGGAAGCTCAAAATTTATTGTCAACGAGTCACACCTAATGTCTGACAAGTGTTGCATCTGATAACCATAGCTTGCCGGCTGATTTTCCAATAAAAGTGATTCTATGGGTGAAGACACCTCAAGGGGAATCTTACACTCAGCAATGCAAATGTTTTCCTCATGGCAACTGTTGCAATTACATGTTTGACAGACACTAAAAATGTGTATGCAAAGCTGACTTTGGTGACCCATGCCTTTAATTCTGGCACTCCAGAGGCAGAGGCAGGAGGATTTCTGTGTGTCCCAGTATAGCCATAACTACATAAAGAGACTCTGTTTTAAGAAAACAAAAACAACAACAACAACAACAACAACAAAAACCCAAACCAACCAAACAAACCAAACCCAAAGAAGGTATACACGAGAACACATTTGTACAAATGTATAATTATCAGCTTCTTCCAATGAAATTGGCTCTTCTTTAATGAGACATTTAGTGGTTCAAAATGTAGTCATTTGATTCATGCAAAGAGACTAGCATTTTCTTCATGGTTGCTTTTGTCTGTGTAAGTGTCAAGACATTGTAAACAAAGACACTAGAATTGTTAGGAAAATCATTCTCTGTTTCTCTTGCTCTCTCTCTGTCTCTGTCTCTGTCTCTGTCTGTCTCTGTCTCTGTCTGTCTCTCTCTGTCTCTCTGTCTCTCTGTCTCTCTGTCTCTCTGTCTCTCTGTCTCTCTGTCTCTGTCTCTGTCTGTCTCTGTCTCTGTCTGTCTCTGTCTCTGTCTCTGTCTCTGTCTCTGTCTCTCTCTCTCTCTCTCTCTCTCTCTCTCAACTTCTCAAAGGCCCTTGAGGTTATCTTCTGTCTTTTAAAGACCCCTGAAGAGCCACTGCTATAGAATGCTGAGGTGTAGAGGGGTGAACTGGGTGTCAAGTCCTCTGAGCTGTGGTGTCAGATAAATACCGAGAATTCTGAAGTCGTGGTGGGATAATTTTGTTCATATAGAGTATAGTGTTGATGAAGACTCCATGGATACTCTAGCAAAGGGACTCACCTGTTGTAATTACTCCTTTTGAAGAGTAGTCTCTAGGAAAACGTACAGACTAGAGACACTCTGCTTTGGTGGACTCAATTAGGATTAGAAATGACTTTTGTTTTTTCTTAAAAAGAAAAAAATATATGTTAAATGCTTTCATCGATATAGCTGTCTCCCAGCATGCCGCAGGACAAGATTTGGATCCCGTACTCCAATTTCCTGACATGGTGCAAGAAAGATCATGTACGAGTGACTACGAGGCTCTCCCTCTCTCTTTTCTTGATAAAACTACCCACCTGCCTAGCGTTTGCTCACGGCCATCCTTTTCCAGCAGTGTAAGCCAACACCTCTATCGTGAAATGCTTATGAACCCGCTCACCGTCCGCTGAGTGATTACTTGTGTCTGCTCATTGCGGTGTCTCTATATAACTCAATATGAGTTAGAGTTAGCGAAAGAGCTCGAGGAAGTCTTGGGCTTGCATCTAGACCTTCTCACCCATGCCTACCCACTTAGTCAGCATCCTAGCCCATGGTCTTTGGACTCATCACCAACTTCTGACTGCAAACGTCTTTGCCTGGGGAGCTACAGAAGGCACTGATAACCATCGCTGTCTTAGGTGCAGGGAAATGACATCATTGTCGTGAGCACTACGTCTCTAGCCTACTTGTCCACCAAGCAGCAATCGCCAACTTTACACATCCATTACTGTGCGTAAGCAGCACCTAAAAGTGACCGTGACTAAGGGAGGAGTTGGGCTTCACTACCCACCAAAGCTGCCCAGTCACCAGTCTCTCCCAAAGACAGTTCGCTCAACTCTTCAGAGCAAAGCCCACAGGCCGTATGTATTTAATTCTTTCCTTTCCCTCGTGCCATCTCCAGTCCTCGGCTCTGCCTCCAGGATATGTCCCAATGCATCCACCTCATTAAACTCATCACCATCTTGAAATAGGACTGACCAATGCTCTTAAAGCCAATCTCCCTTCTGTTTGACCATTCAGTGACCGTCATGTCGTTTGCATACCCTTATAAGGACGCATCTTTGGTTTTGCAATAAAATCCGAACTCCTGACAGTGGGTGGCTACCTTTGTCCTCCGTGACCATTTCCTGCCCTCTTAGTTGTCTCTGCATCACTGACCTCCATCACTGTGTTCCAGACGCTGGCCCACTTTCTGTGCCTTGAACACTTTTCCCCTGCTTCCTACTTCAACGTCATCATACAATCTGCTCCATCTGTCCCCAGCCCCGAGGCAGCGGTCTCCTCCTCTGCTTCTCTGTAGAAAATGGGATGCCACTTCCAGGTGAACCTCTCCTCTACTCATCCCTTCCTCCTGTTCTTTTTCCCCTTCATATTTATCCCTTCTTGCTTTATATTGGTCATTGTTTTGTTTGCTTTGTTTTGTTTCTTCCAACAGATAAGTCTGTTTCTGATCTTTCTTTTCATGCTGCCCTGTGACGTAGGACAGGCCCTCTGCCTCGCAATGAGTCAGTCAGAGTTTGCTGACTTACACAAGAAGACTACATCATAAATAGCAACTTTGTTTTCAACCACATGAGAAGGACTTCTCCAGCCTTATCTTCCATCCATGTTACAGTTCAAAAACCTCCGTGGTGTGCCTCAAATTCTTTCCAAAATGTCAATTATATTCATCCTATGAAGTCTGATACTTTGTCATCTTTTGTTTGTATGTTTGTGTATGGCTCCACGGTAACGAGTGACCTCTGTGTCAGTCCTTGGGAACAGCTGCTTATGCCCCACACCTGTACACATCTGCCCAAGGCTTTTCCTGTTGCAGATTTCTACGGTGACGAAAGCAAACCCTTCCTCCACAGTGTACCTCAGATTTGCAACTCAAGTCCAAGACTTAGATTTCTTCTCTTCGCTTCCTGTAAGCACTCCGGTCATGTGGTAGCTTTATTGGCCTAGCTGTTTATACTAGTTCCTACCCAGGTAATGTAGCATGGAGTCTCTATGGGCAGATCGGAGACTATTGAAATGATAAGTACTGTTTGTAGTGGGAGTTTCCTCTTTAATAAAGAAGTCATAGCAATAATATGGAAATAGGCTCCAGACAAAGAAGAATTTGAAAGTTAGACTGATGGGCCAACCAGAGTTGATATAGAGTGCCTGGGTGGAGAGATGGTGTGGGGCAATCAGAACTGAGAGAAAGAATTGAGAAGATAGGTAGCCTAGTGTATATTTTGTGTGTGTGTGTGTGTGTGTGTGTGTGTGTGTGTGTGTGTGTCTTTCCTCCCATGCTGAAATCCTTGGGTTTAATTCCTAGACAATAAAACTGGGCATGGTGGTGCATGCCCGCAACACCAGCATTTCAAAGGCGGAGGCAGGGGGATTGAAAGCTCAAGATTGTCCCTAGAATCATTGTGAGGTTGAGGTCAACTTGGGACACATGAAACCCTGTCTCAAACAAAATAAACAAAGCACAAAACTACAAAAGAACTGAGTGAGGAGAGGGCCCGGGGAGGCCTGCAGAGCGCCGGACTTCAGATTTCACACAGTGAGTTAGACACTTCTTGAATTCTACTTCTTTGTGCAAGTAGAATGAAGAAAGAACTCTTCTGATCCCCTCTGATTCTCAGCCATATATCACAGAGCAAGTTCTGTGGTTACCTCGTATGCAGGACTGTCTTCTTACCTGGTGCATGGCGTGGAGAGAGTTTGAGCTTTTCAGCATCAGTCCTCCAAATTTCTATCAGTGACTATCCGTCAGAGCAATTCTATGAGTATTTACTAATCAGGCAAGGTAGAATTTGTAGGGGAAGCATGTTTTTTGTTGCTGGTCTGGGACCTTAGTATTTTGTGATCAAATATGCAAGAATAATGTTATAAACAAATACATGGAGAATGTAATTGTGAGATAGTAAAGACATTGATCAAAGTTGGGCAGGAATAACCTGTATCATGCCGTGACCTTAGTAATCAACTGCTACTTCTGTTGCTTTGTAGGACCAGGCTTGTTTCAATAATAAATAGGCCTTGCTCTATAATCTAACCAACACTGACCTGGAGCAAAACAATATTTTCTCAGCCTTCCTTGCTGCTATGCTAGGGTCTTCTCAATAGGTGTGTTCGAATGGGATGAGAATTCTTTGAGAATCCCTAGCCCTGGATCTTAATTTTCCACTATCTTATGAAAACTTATTTCAGATTTCTTGCATAACCCAAAGGAGAATGACTTAGCTTGAAAACTTCTGACTGGTTGTAAGGTAAAGCTCCCTAAGCGCTCAAGGGCTAAACAACTGGGTTGCATTCAAAGAATCCAGGTCTTCTTAGATTGAGGCCCACATGGCAAGTCCTACTCTTTCCTCCCCAAACACAAGCAAATTAGTAGTAGGCTTCACGTAAAAGTAAAAATGCCAATGAAGGAAAAATCTGGTCTTAGACCTCTTACTTTTCCTGGAAAAGGCTGTTCATTTTGTGATATTTGCCAGGGTTGGAACTTGCCTAGGTACGTAGACACAAGCTCACTTGCTATCTCCCCTGTGCTGAGGTAACGAGCGAAAGCTGGTGAAGGAAGTATGAACAGACAGGAGGTGACGTCAGAGGAAGCAGTGAAACGGCAGGCCTTGGCAGCGTCTTACGGGTATGAAATACTGGCCTTTCAAAACTGATGTTAAAAAAGGGAAGAGCAGGAAACAGAAAGTATTAAGTAGATTGATTTTATTGGGCCTTGGAGCTACTACAAATCTCTTTTTACCAAAGTGTAATTTTTCTTTTGAAACAGGGTCCCATGTAGCCCGGGCAAGCCTTGAATTCTCAATATAGCTGAAGATGATCTTGACCTCCTAACCCCCTTCTTTTAGCCTTCGGATTTCTCAGATTATAGGTAATAACACATCCAGGTGTTAGGGATTAACCCAGGATTTTCTGTATGCCGGGCAAGTGCTCTCCCAATGGAGTTACACCCAGCTTCTGATGCATTTGATAATTAGGATAAGTAAGAGTTACCCATTGATGTAAGCCTCTACTACCAAAGATAATTGCCACCAAGAAAACAAGTTGAACTTCCCTGAGGTTGATGACTCCCTAAGAGCTCTCGTTCTGGACTCCAAGCCTTTGAAGTTGATGGTTGCGATAAATGCTTTAGCCTTTAGTTCAAAAATGTGTTTGTGCGTATATGAGCATATGTATATGTGCATAGGTACACACGTATGCAATCCAGTGTGGCACTATCCATGTGAGAGAGTATGCTTCCTCAAGGTAAGCATGTTGACGTAGGCAGAAAACAGGAAGGTGTAGGGCACACACTCCCTGCCGAGGTTGTAGGGATGAAGGAGGCAAAGTGAGCCAACAAGGTGGCCATTTTACCAGCACTCACCACAGCCGTTTACCCAGCAGTTATCAACCCTGTTTTTTGTAACCACGGAACTCAGTAGAGATCCTTTAGTAAGGATAGGAGACCAAAGTTCCCTTTACTCTACTCACAACCACGCCAACGAAGCTCTGGTTTTCATATGTGACTCAGAATGCTCACCTATGTAGACCAGTGCCAGGCTACAGGGTAGTGTGCACTGAGACACGGAGCTCAGGAGAGCAGCTGGGTGCCTAGCACAGCAAGAGCTCAAGGAACGTGGATTGCTGTCTTTGAATGCTAGTGATTCATTCTCACAGAAGAGTTACTCTCATGGACCCACACTTTCAGAATCTCATGCCATCTTAATATAATTTCTCAAAGCACTCGTTTCTGAAGACCTTTACCTTAAGGGCAAGGGCTTCACTGCCTGACTTCAGAGGAGGTACAATGTAGACCCTCGGATCCGTAGAAAACTCTTCAGCATTTTGTATGCCATTTTCTACATTTTTTAAAGTAAAAAAAAAAAAAAAAAGCGGACAGTTTCTGACTTCATCTCTGAAGCAATAAGGAGGTGACCCGAAAGGGCCCCACCCAAGACTGAACATTGTATGCTGACAGCAGAACAAATTTGGTGACTCAGAGAAGGGATGCCCCTAGGAGGGGAGGCAGTTACTCAAGTGGCAGAAAAAGGCTGATCCAGGGAAGGAGAGGGGGAGGAAAGGCACGGGAAATGGTTGGAGGCAGGAGTAGGAGTGAACCCTGAGAGGAGAGGGCAAGGAGGGAGGGAGAAGGAAGAGGAAGGGTCACAGTGAAGGACTACAGGGTGATAGAACTCGGGCGCGCGCACGCGTGTGTGTGTGTGTGTGTGTGTGTGTGTGTGTGTGTGTGCAAAATGAAGGTATCTGGGACTCAGATATATCCTAGATTAATTAAGAGTGTGCTATCATGCATCTCAGGAGCAGGAGTGGTTAGGGGGAGAGGGGAGAAACGGAATGAAAGGAAAGGGGGGGCGACAGTTTTCAGAGCTATCCACACTGTCTCCTGTGATGGCTACCTCGTGGGAGTCAGATGCGGAATGAAGAGAAATCGCACACCGCCTTTCTAAGAAGAACAAGGAACTAGTAGTATCCTATCATGAATTCCACTGAGATGGGTCCAGGACTGGATTCAGCCACATTCTTGGGAAGGAGATTTACATGTGTATCAGTCAACAAAGAAAGAGAATTTACTAAGCACAATGGAATCAGGTTGGGTAAAAAGAAAGAACTCAATTAATGTATTCACTTTCACCTGTCTATCCATACATATCCATAGTCATTCATCAGGTTACTTTATACAGCGAGACCACAGCCACCTTCCTTTGTGTTCTCAGATCATTTCAACAAAGTTCTGTCAAGGGGCTGAGGTACTAGCTAGTTATACATACAGTACCACAAAAACTATGTGTGCACAGGAGAGAGGCTGATCCTACAGAGGAGTCAGGGAAGGGAACTCATACTTGAGCTCTGTGAACGTCCGAACAGATCTCTATTCCTGAGATCTGTGTGTAACGAGATGAATCTGAGGGAGGCTATTCTCAAGAGCAGCCAGAACGGGTGCTCCCTATGAAACCGGCCTGTGAGCTGCTCCTGACTGCTACCCCAGACAGGAAAAAACAGTCACTATCTACCAGAGGAAGGACTCAGAGAGATCCTGATACTGTGGTCATATGAAACGGCCATGGAAAATGTAGACCAGGTCAAAAGTGGGGTTGAGCTTGTTACGCTGCTCTTCCCTTCCAATGTTTAGTGAAAGTAAGCAAGTAGGGACCTGCAAACCTGCGGATCCTAGCTCTGTAAAGGACACTTTGAGGAGGAAATTTTACATGGTTCTCAGGGGAAACACTACGGCCTAAGGAAACCACTGCATCCGCGAGTCGACATATTTCAAATTGATTTGGAAGACTCGAATTGTATAAACCTATTTCCCTATAAATGCCAGCAGCTTGGAGAGTATTGGCAAAGAGGAGTCTAACTCAAATGGATCATGGGGCTTATGGGGGAGTAAAAAAAGAGCACACTATGGGTAAAAGCAAGACATATGTCTTTCTGATGCTGGGACAGACAGAAAATGAAGCTGATGTTCTGAGTTGGGGTGAGGGTGGGACTAGGGGTGGAGTGGGTTGAGGACGATGAAGAAATTCTTGTCAGATTAAAAAGGTATTAAGACAGAAGACCAGTTCTTCTTGAAGGGGAGCTGGGCACAGGCAAGGTGATGTATACCTGACATCTCAGGGGTATCCTATCTATACCAAGGTGGTGTATACCCATCTCATTGGGTAGCAGAGGCAGGAGGATCAAGGTCATCTGAAGTTGCATAACAAATCCAAGGCAACCCTGGGCTAACCTTGTCTCAAAGAGGAGAGGGGGAAGCTGCTGTCTTTAAAAGAATAATCTTTCTTGAAGAATAATTTCCAGGCTGGGAAGACAGCTCAGTGGTTGAGAGCATGTGTTGCTCTTGCGAATGACGCACACATGTAAATCCAGGCAAACAATCCGGACACATGAAGAACAAAATAAGTAAGCCTAAAAAATGTCAACCAAAACGAGAAAAAAAAAGGACGTTCCAAAGTTCTCAAGGAAACAATTATTATTTCCACACGTTTCGCAGCACAGACATTGAGACACGGAAGTGAAGAACTGGGAATAAGATTAAGGAAAAATAAATAAATCACAGAGATTCAAAGCTAAGCATAGGCTAAGTGGTCATGAAGACCCATCAAGAATCCATGGCGGCTTCTCATCTAATATTTTGGATTGCGAACAGTCAGACTGGTGATAATTTACAAATGATAAAGTCTTTATTGATCAAAAAAATTATCTTAGGAGACAAGCTCTCACTATGTAGAACTGGGTGGCCTGAAACTCACTGTGTAGACCAGGCTAGCCTCAGACTCACAGATATGCCTGCCTTTGCCTCCAGTGCTTGAACGAAAGATGCCCCCTGTGGCATCCGGCTCACGATAAAGTTCTTGATAATAATTCCTCCAAAGACTGAAAAGAGATGAGTTGAGAACCTTTTACCTCCCGACTATATTTACTAGCTCATTGGATTTAAACTATGAAATGCTCTAAAAAATTAAGTGCACTGCCAAAGCCATGCATGCATGGAACAGTTGGGAGGCAAAGTTGAGACAGCATCCTAAAGCTGAATCTACATCCTAGCATTTTACCACCACTCCGCAGCCACATCCTGCAAGTTTCTGATCTGGGCTACGTCCCTGATTAGAGCTATGGAGGTGCATATGACTAAGGGACAGTGCCCACTGTGTGTCAGGACCAGGAAGCTTTGCCGACAAGTCTTATCAGGTCTCTAGGGGTGTCTTGTCTGTCTTCAGTGGGTTAGGAAGGAAGTTGAAGTCATGAGATGAATGGGCATTGCTGCCGTGCACGAGAGACTGGATTCAGTTTCCCGGGTTACCGCAGACTAGTTTTGTGACACCAGTGGGCCTCCATAGTGTCCTCTGTAAAACAAGAATGAATAAGGAGAACACAATGGGGTCGGTTCAACTCTCTTTCAGGTAAATGGGGCAGCAGTGACGTCAGTGTGGTCCCAGCCAGTTCAGTCAATGAGGTGTTGCTAGGCTGGAAAGGGTATTTAGGTAAAGGATAAGTCTGGTAGCAACGGCTCATACTCTGGAACACGGGCTCCAGTGATTTCCAGGTACCCCAAACAAAGAATGGTATAAATACTAGAGACACTTTTATATGAGCCACAGGGTTGTTCTGCTGCTGGTATGAAATGTCACTATCACTTATGTATCACAAGCTAGTTAAAGTTGACCTGAGGCTCCAGGGCAGGCAACAGTCACGTCCCCAAAGGAGGAAGCAGGAAGGAGCAAGGGCTCTGATTGTAGCTGGTTGGGCAGAGCTGTGGGATCACAGGAAAGGCCAGCCAAGGATTCACAGCAAGAGGCTTCATGTGGGAAAAAGGAGCTTTGACCAACCTTGCCAATGAAGTTCAGATTCTCAGGGCAGCAGATAAAAGGACGATCTTGAAAATGCTAGCTAGTTAATAGAAGAAAAATAGTTAACAGATGAAGTGGTGATGAAGATTTGAATTTCTAAAAGATTTAGTGTGTGTGTGTGTGTGTGTGTGTGTGTGTGTGTGTGTGTGTGTGTGTGTGTAGGTGCCCACAAAAGCCAGAAGAAGGTTCTGAATACCCTGGAGCTGTGAGTTGCCTGACATCATGCTGAGAAAAGATCTGGGATCTCCTAGAGAGCAGGCACTTTTAACTACAGAGCAGAGCCATCTTCCCACAAATGACTTTTGGGTTTCTTTTAGAATGTGATACCGAGCACCTTGGTATATTTCAGTTGTGTGTAAACTAAACTGGCAAGCCTGTGGCATGTTGTCTGTGATTGTTAGTTTCTGTTGCTTTGATAAAACGTGGACCAAAACAATGGTCTTAGTTAGGGTTTTATTGCTGTGAAGAGACACCATGACCATGGCAACTCTTATAAAGGACAACATTCAGTAGGGGCTGGCGTGCAGTGTCAGAGGTTCAGCCCATTATCATCACAGGAAGCATGACAGAGTGAAGGCGGACATGGCGATGAAGAAGGAACTGAGTGTTCTACATCTTCGTCCTCAAGCAGCAAGGAGATTGTGTGCCACATTGGGCATAGCTTGAGCATGGGAGACCTCAAAGGCACAGTGACACAGTTCCTCTAACAAGGCCACGCCCCCTAACAGTGCCTAATAGTCTTAGGGGCCAAACATTCAGATGCACGAGTCTATGTGGGCCATTCCTATTCAAACCACTACAAACTCCTGGGAGAGGAAGGTTTTATTTGGCTTTCCAGTTACCGTCTATTGTCAAGGTAAACCAGGGCAGAAATTAAGCAGAGACAACAGATGGGAAGTTTCTTAGTAGCTTGTTTCCTCATGGTGTGCTCAACCTACTTTCTTCTATAACCCATGACCACCACCCCAGGGGTGACACCACTCACAGTGGGCTGGGCCTTCCCACATCAATCATTAGTCAAGAAACTTCCTTGTAGCCACGATCACAAAACAATCTGATGGCGGCAGTTTCCCAGTTAAGGTTCCCTCTCTAGGTAACTTTAGTCTGTGTCAACCCAACTAAAAACTGATCAGCACAGTTATCCAACGCTGTGGAAAGTCTGAAAGATCTGTGGCGAGATGTACAAGTGAGTATAGTCATCGAAGTAGGGCATTAAAGAAGCCCACAGCAGTGGCCATCAATGTCGGGATTAGAGGCGGTAGGAGACAGGTGGGAGTCCAGAGAACTATCCAATATCTGGATTGGATAGGAGCCATGAGCACATGAGAAAGTTATCATACCCAATGGGGAGGTCGGCATGTGACAAAAGTTAAGTAAATTTACTTTATACATATTTAAGTTATGCTTCCCTTGTTGAGGAGTGGGGTTTTTCCTCTCTTGCTTCTCGGTTTCTCGGTCTTTGAAATGGGGGTAATCATGATCACCACCCTGGATCTGGAGGAAAGGATCATTTACAAGGGGACGTTAGGCATGTCCTTGTGAAGTGAGGGGCAAAAAGGCAGATTCCTCCCCTTCCACCCAGCCATTGCAACGAGTAAAGAAAGACCGGGGGGAGGGGGTTCCTACACACCACTGACATGGACCGGGAATCCTTAGCTGTGACAAAAAAGCTCCATTTCTGCATGTTTTTCTTGCTATCCCTAGAACTCCAGTCTCAGTTCCGCCAATTTTGGGTGTACCCAGCCTCTGCTAGGCTTAGGCACAGCTTGTGACAAAAGGACGGCTCTGCTCTGAATCTAGTTAGGTTACCTGGTCGATTTGACTTGATCCTCTGAAGCATCATCCATGACAAGGTCAGCCCTAAGTACGTTAACAGGATTGAGAAGGTAATGCCCTTCTGTCACACATACCTTCCTGGTGTTCTCCACGCATGAACTGAGCCCCTACTTCGTGATGAGTACCACAGCTAGCCACAAACCTGGTCTGTATACGGATGCTTAGACACTCAGTGAGGCAGAAACATGGCCTGGCAAAGGCTTGGAGGAAGAAGTAGGGTTTCAGTTTCATGGGTGGGGAGGGGATGCTGGGAGGAGAGGGAACAGAGGGAAAGAAGGTGAAGGCGAACTTGCCTTCAGAAGCAATTTCCTTCCTCACAGGAAGTCATCTCAGCCTCCGTCTGAGCTAGTTGGCCTCTCGTTAGGGCACATCTTATCCCTACTTGATGAACCTACATACTTGTGACCAGACCTGTTGGCGGTCTCTATTGCTTGGTTCTAGGCTGATCTCAGAGAGGGATCTTTAAGGTTAAAGTACATCTCTTGTTCTCCCCTTCCTTTTGGGTGGCCCATCTCCCCTATCTCGGGAAGATTACACCAGCTAGCGGTCCTAGGACCTGTTCTGCAGCCAACCAGGTTAGAAGCATGTGGTTCTGTCTGTCTGGGCTGAGAAGGTTTGCATAGGAACATTTCTATGCATGTCCCTTCCTCCACTATGGTCCCTTGATTATAACTGTGCCCCTATCTCCTTCCCTGTCTGACTACATGGCTGTGTTCTTTCTCGTTTTCCTGAGCAAACCTCAGGAAACCAAACCTCAGGCTCATCCTTTCTTTGCACTGTCCAAGATAGAAACAAGGATAAGTCAGCGATCAATAAAGCCTTGGACGCACCATTCCTTCATTCCATGGTCAACCCCCAGTACTTCCTAGCAACTGTAGTGAGTAAGAGGTTTGATCCAAAGGTGAAGATGGTAAATCACAATGTCACCATTGTACCACGAATTGCAGCTATGTAGGGTTTCTGTAGTCGTTTTCCAATTCATTTTTTCCTCAGTGGCCTCATAATTTATAAATGCTGGAGATTATTGGCCTCTTTTTCAGTTGCCATTAACTAAGGCTCCAAGAACTGTCATTTCTCCAAAGGCCCAAAGTAGTAAGCCATGGGGCCAAATCATAATCGAATTCCTCTGACTCCTACCAGGAGTGTTTCTCGAAGGCTGGGAAAATGGACCCATAGCTAAACTGCCTGCCACGTAAGCATGGGGATGTGAGGTTTTTGTTTTTGTTTTTGTTTTTTTTTAATCCAGAGCTAGTGGCACATATTGGTAACCCCAGGACTAAGGAGAAGGAGACAGCCTGATCCTTGGGTGGGCTGGCTACCCAACCCACCCAGATTTGCAACTAGGCTAAACGAGAGGCCTATCTCAAACAACAAGGTCTGATGACTCCCAAGGAATGACACCTAAGGTCTTCCTCTGGCCTCTGCATACATCTGTGCCCATGCAACCCCTGGACACACACGTATGCACTCACGTACACATGTAAATATACACCAAACAATAAATATGTATTTTTCTCTGTACCCAGTCTCGCTGCAGTAGAGACAGTGTAGCTTTTCGGACACCTCCCACTCTCCTTTCCAAGCCTTTAGTCTCTTTGGGGAAAGCCAGCAGCTACCATCCTCTATGGCTCCTGCTGCATGTCTCTGTTTGTGAGTGAATTCTTTGATCAGAGGTAATTCTATGTTGAGTAGCAGGCAGACCTGCCTTCAAGTTCCTGACTGGAATTCCCCCTGGTGATGGTCTGTGACCTGGAACTCTAATTTCCATAAATCCTTTGTTCCTTTCTGTTGCCCTTTGGTCAGGAAACTTGTCACAGTAATGGAGATGGCACCAGGATAGAAATTGTTCTGTCTTAATTGGGGGGAGGGAGTTTGAGCACTCTATTTTAGTGCTCTCTCTCTCTCTCTCTCTCTCTCTCTCTCTCTCTCTCTCTCTCTCTCTCACACACACACACACACACACACACACACACACACACACTAATTTAGGAAGAAAACTTGTTGGGGAGGATATTTGGGAACTGGGAGGAAGGAAACAGGGATGGCGAATACAATCCTATTTCATTGTGAATATATATATAAGAAATTCACAAGAATAAAAAATTATAAAGCAATATTTTATCTCTTCAGTTGGTTGGATTCTTGATCATAGAAGCTGCAGGTAAGATGAGCCAGTCATCCTGAGCCTAATGTAGGGTCAGATGGGTTAACCTTGTCTTTTATAACTTCTGGGTTCCCAGTGACTTAAGTCTATCTCTGCTTACACTTGACTTTTGGTGTCACCTACTTACATTGAGTTATTTAGAGGCAAACTCTCCCAAAGGACTTCTGTATCTGTGTCACAGCAGCCATTTTTATCCAGTGTGCTTATTGACTCTCAGTAATCTCCATTTTCCAAACACAGTACAGAATCCATGGTCTACTTCTAGATGAAGTGTCTGCTTTGCAAAGTCTTTACCCAGAACTTTGGGTTATGCTTTGAGTGCTACGGCTAAGAGCCATGACCCAACGGGAACACAAGGCTCACTTCGAGAAGATGATGAAGAGGGACGGCTAGCTACATGGTTGACAGCATGTGACAACAATGACCTGGGGAAAATGACAGCAGATAGGACTGTCTCAGGTGTGGCAGACAGACCCACACAGACAGCGGTGCACAGTGCCGTGTATGGCAGAATTGAGCATGGGTTTAGTTACAGAGTACTGAACCACTAGAGTCTCTTTAAATGAGAAGAAACGTAGCACATGATCTACTTCAGAAAGAGTTGATCTAGAGCAATGGCCCTCAGCCTTCCTAAAGCTGCAGCCATTTAATACAGTTCCTCATGTTGTGGTGACCCCCAGCCACAAAATTATTTTCACTGCTACTTTATAACTATAATTATGCTACTGTTACTCATTGTAATATGAATATCTAATATGCAACCCCCCAAAGGTGTCATGACCCACAGGTTGAGAAACACTGATCTGTATGATTAGACAAAATACTTCAGTTGTTTGGAAAAACCCTTCACTCGGGGCTGGGTGTGTGGCTCAGCTGACTGAGTATTTGCCTAGCAGTCATAGAATTCTGAGTTCAGTCCCAGCATTGAACACATGACATGTGGCAGTGCAGACTTACAACTAACAGAAGGCAGAGGCAGGGGAATGAGAGATTCAGTGTCATTTTAGTGAGGCAGAGAAAGGCAGAGAGAGAGAAAAAATAGAGAAGTCGAGCCCAACCATGAGGACATGTAGAAAGAGAGAGAGAGAGAGAAGCTGGCTATGAGCATGTTGTGTGTGGGGGACCAGAGGACAGAGCAGGAGCAGAAAGGCAAGAGCAAGAGACAGAGGGGGCAAGCAGCCTCTTTTATAGTGAGTCAGGCATTCCTGGGTATTGTCAGGTAACTGTGGGGCGGAGCCTACCTGGCTGTTGCCAGGTAACTGTTGGGTGGAGTTTAGACAGAATGAATGCTAACAAAAATAAATAAATAAAATTATATAAATCTACTGTCAAATAAATACATATTTAAAAAAATGTCTCCAAAAATTTCTCACAGAAAGTCCTGGAGGACTAGGGGCTGTGTTTGTGAGAGGGGACCCAATACATGGTCCCTGCGTTTGGGGACACAAAGCAGTGTGTGTCCTGCCAAGTTCCCGGGTATGTCAATGCTGGGTAAGAGCCGAACAAGTTCAGGCAAACCTCAAGCACTGAATAAATAGCAGCCCTTACCAGCCCAAGGCTTCTCCTCACCACAGAACCCTACCTAGGTTTAAGCTCCGTGAGAGCAGGGCCTCAACCCTCTTCCCAGGGGACTGCAGGGTGACATACTGTTGTTGTAGCTCAGAAGTTGCCTTGGTGACTGGACAGTAGCCGACAGTGCAGCAGGGGTTTCAACCTCTGAGTCTTCACCTTGAAATCGTTTCCTGTCATCTGTCCAATTCTTTCAACAGGTACATAGCCAAACTGTGGAAGACACTAAGAACAGGGCAGGAAGCATCGCCCTTCACATCCGTGAAATTGGTGCTTAGGAAACCTGGGATTGAGCTGTCAAAGCTCTGCCCAGTTCTCTCCCATAGATCACGTCCCCGTGAGACGAGGTGACTCCACCCAGACTCCTGGAGAAGAGCCTGATGTTCCTAAACCATGGAAGCTCAGGTGTGAGGAGAGTGAAATCAGGTTCCTGCAAGTCACAGGACACAGAAGAGTCCACGGCAGGGTCTGTGTTTCCCAACCTGGTTTCTTTGGAGTCTTTGCAAGAGTGTTTCTCACAGCAACCAAACGATCATGGAAGTACTGGGTGTGAATGCAGGAGTCGGCTTTAACCATTTGTCCTGAACATCTGGGCTGGAGTACAGTGAACCACACACCTTCTCCCAACACCTGTACACACACTATACGTACGAATACAAACTCACACATGTGAGTATACACGGCACAGCAGAACTCAAGGCAGGAACCGAGGCAGAGACCATGGATGAAAGTTGCTTCCTGACTTGCTTCTGTGGGCTTGCTCGGTTTGTTTTTTTCATACCTTCCAGGACCACATGGCTAGGAGAAACATTGTCCCAAGTGTGCTGGGCCCTTTAATATCAATCATTCATCAGGAAACTGCCCTACACAGATTTGCGTGCAGTTCAATCTGATGGAGGCATTTTCTTAATTGAGGTTCCTCTTCCCAGATAATCCTAGTTTGTGTCAAGTTGACAACAACAGCAACAACAGCAGACAAACAAACTAATTCCAAAACTAACCAGGATGCATAACCACATATGCACATCACACATAAACAAACATGTGTGCATACTGCTAGTCAGCATTCATACACATGAGCACAGAAACACATGCCTACGCACAGGTACACTTACATACGGTCTTTGCGTAAGACTGTCCAGTGGCCACTGTGGCCACTTTCTCTTCAGGGACTGGTCCAGCATGTTCAAGGTCATAGCATATTCAAGCATATTCATAGCATATTCATATGGTCAAGCATATTCAGTTTTCATCTCTACTTTGCTACCTGCAGAGGTCTTTAGTCGGCCTTAAAGAAGGGCTTACGTCTTCTTATCCAGGGCAATAGTCATTCTCACTTAGAAGAGTCCACATCTTCTTGAGAAGATAGGCCAAGTAGTCATGAGAGATCATTTACAGCCTAGGCCAGAGTCCACCTCCAATAATCAACCCAAAGGCACATCCTGCCTCAGCCCTGCTCCGGCCTCTTCTTCTGCTAACCACTGCCCCTCTCCTTCCCTACTTGGTTCCAGAAGCTCCTTATCAGCAAACCTCACCCTCTCAGCTTCAGTTCTCTTGGGCCCGTAACACCTGCCATGTGTCACTCGCCACCTTCCGGGCCAGCCTCTTTGCATTGGACAGATCTGCCGCTCTCTTCCCCTCTCTTGCTGAGCTCCCTGAGTGTCCTTCTCAAGTGTCCCCCAGCTGTGAGTCAGGAAGCAAGCCCCGAAGCCCTCAGCTACTCATGAATGAACGTTATCCATTGTTTCTTTATCAAACAGGAACCTCTTGAGAGGTGCAGGTGTCTCCCCTGTAGGCAGTCACGAGACCAAGGCATCTCTGCTCCTTCCCATACAAATCACACCATAGAGCCAGCTTGGTGGGTTAAACCAGCCAATGAAGAAGGGCCTTGGCGGAAGTGGGTTTGGGCAGTCAGCGACATCTTTCTCAACCTCAAGTCTGACTCTGTGAGGTTCCTGCGGCCTGGCTGTCCCTGATGACTTCTACCCTGGGAAGGCAAGCCGAACAGTTGACACTGAGTCAGGAGCCTGGGTGGGAAGGAGGTAAGAAGTCATTTCAGTGTTTATACATGGCAAAGCATGTCCTATGAGAGGAAGCAGAGCCCACATGGCAGGAGGAGGGAGAAGCCTTTCGTATGACTCCCCAGGAGTCATAGGTCTTTCCTGCTAATGACTCTACTTCTTCATCTGGAATAGGGAAGATGAGTATCACATAACGATTACCTTTCTTCGCCATGGCATCACTCTGCTAGTTGTTATTATTATTATTATTATTATTATTATTATTATTATTATTATTATTATTATTTGGTGGTACTGGGGGTGGAGGTTGGGGCCTTAGGCAGGCCCCTACCACTGGGCTCGCTTTATCCCCAGCCCAGGTAGATTTGTTCCTTTATCCCTCCCTCGATCCTTCTTTCTGGGTATATTGTGTGTGTACGTGCACATGTCTAGAGGGGTCTTCCTCGAATGCTTCTTCTATTGTCTTCCGGATGAAGCTCTTGATGAACCTGGCACTCATGGATTTGGCTAGACTAGCTGTCCATCAAGCTCCAGCAATGCTCTCATCTCTACCTCTCAGTGACGGGACTATAAACGTGGACCTGGCCTTTTACAAGGGCTTGAATGGAAAGCACTTTGACAACAGAGCCATAGTCTCGGCTTCACAGATATCTTTCCAAACAGAGTTCCATTTTATAGGAAATGGCTTTGGTTAGCCGGATGGTAGAAGTGCACCTTTGGTTGCTGTTGTTTTGCTGTTGTTCTGCTATTGTTTATTTTTATTTAAATCAAATCTACCTTTAAAAAAAACTTTTTTATTGGTTATTTTATTTATTTACATTCCATATGTTGTCCCCTTCCCGATCTTCCCTCCACAAACCTCTCCATCCCGTTCCCCCTTCCCTTTGCCTCTAAGAGGGTGCTCCCCCACCCACTCACCTACTCCCACTTCGACCCTCTAGCATCCCCCCTACACTGGGGCTTCAAGCCTCCATTGGGACCAAGGACCTCCTCTCCCATTGATACCAAAGTTTTTAATCCCAGCACTCTGGAGGCAAAGGCAGGGGCAGGGCAGGGGCAGGGGTAGGGACAAGGGCAGGAGTAGAGGAGGCAGAGACAGGTGAACCTTTGAGTTAGAGGCTAGCATTGTCTACAAAGTGAGTTACAGGACAGCCAGGGCTACACAAAGAAACCCTGTCTTGAGGAGGAAAGGGAGGAGGAGGAGGAGGAGGAGGAGGAGGAAGAGGAGGAAGAGGAGGAGGAGGAGGAGGAAGAACAAACAGAAAAAAAAACAAAAGAAAAGGATGATGGTTGGACGTTCACAATCTGGTAACATTTAGAGACGTGGCCTATGTGATTTATCTGCATCCTTGAAGTAGACATACATTTTTGTGGTGTTTTTTTGTTGTTGTTCAAACAAGAAAGAATTGATAATGAAACAGAATGAACTTCCTATTCAAGTAGACATTCTTTGAGGCTTCCACTGAAGGTAATTTGGCTTCTCCTTGAATATGAGGTTTATCATAGAGTAGAAGCGTCTGTTCTCCTGAACTTTTGACTTTGGTCTTAATTATTCTCCCTGGACACCATAGATGCATCACCTTTGTTTACAGATGAAGACATTGGGGCAGATTTGGCCAGATCAGCAATGAATCCAAAAGTAGGAACAGCAAATCTCCTAACACTGCATGCAAAGCACTAATTAACCAAAGGGACACGATAGCACAATGATTGCTATGTACTTAGTCACGGGCTCTGCTAATTAGATGAGGAGAAAAGGAAATTTCAAATATAGATGGATATCTTCAAATATTCTTTGAAAAAAAAAAACAAACAAAGCATCTGCATTGAAGCTTGTTATTAAAAGCCCCACCTTTCCTGTGTCTCTCACCCAGCAAGATGCTTCCTTACGCTGCGGTCCAGGTTGCGATGACACTCTCCACCCAGAACTGGTTGTCAACCTCATTGAGAAATTGGCTGCTTAATATTCATTGAGGCCTCTGTACTTTTCCAGCACAGGGGTGAAATAGCAATCATTGGGGGGGGGTGTTGGAGGGAAGGAATTCCCTAACTGGACCGTCTCTCTTTACAATTCTCTCTATACCTGAGGTTCTGTGGACACAGGGTGGGAGTTGGGGTGAACTACCAGAGTGTCTGGCTCTTTCTCACTTCAGAGATGCATTTACCTAGTTGAATTAGAAAAGTGGAGTTTGTTAAGTTTCTCAGGAGGATAGTAAAGAAGTTTGTTTCTAAGGTTGGTAAGGGTGGAGGAAGAAAGAAGAATCTTTAGCGGTCGAAAAGGGCTTACTTGAAACTCATCTTGGGTACTACATGGCAAATGTCTACTCAGGAGCATTGTTCCCACCATTGGAAAGCCTCGAGGACTACCCCATAAGAGGGAGGTCTTGGTCTAAATTCAACAACCTGCTCCAGGTTGTGCAGGGATAAGCTTCCTTCCAGAATGCAGCCCATACACAGAAGGCCATGGGTAGGGGGTCCTAGGTGGACTAGTGTGCCTAGTGTTGATACAGGAGATCTCAAAGAGCTCAAGTTCCTTTCACAGCTGTCCTGTCCTTGGATTTTGCTGGCCACACATTGCCTCCCAGTGCAGAAGCAGCACCCACCCAGGCAAGGCTCTTCGACCTAAGTTGTTTCCCCTCCTTGTGCATGGAATGAACATCTCTCACCTCCGATGAAGAACCAGAGAGTCCAGGGAACACTGAATTTAGCTGCAGAATTGTAGGACTCCCTAAGGGAGATGAGAGGTCCTTCCTCTCGCCTCTGAAACCACACTTCGTGTTTGTTTTTCTAAACAATGCCTCGGCAGCAGGACGATACCCAGCTCCTTACTTCCTGGATGCTAAAGACAGATTGCCCCATCCTCCTTTCTTGCCCAGGACTGCGAGTGCAGTGAAGGCTTCAGTTAAATCCAGAAAGACTTGGTACTTCTCCCGTTCCATCAACCTCACCCTTGGGACAAGAGCTGAGAGAAGTACTAATCTGAACCCCACTAAGGATTCCTGATCCTGACCCTCCACAGCTTCTTCAACACCAGTGCCTCTCCCCAGTGAGTCTCTGAAACTGGGGAAGCACTCTTGAAACCACCAGCTTGGCCAAAGCCTCTATGAAAACCAGCCACAGGGCAAGTGTGTCTAGGTAGATGTCCCTGCAGTAGGGTGGTCTGCTATCTGGGCCAGGAGAGGCTGGCAGGTTTTGCCCCATGCCCTCGAGGCCACTTCCTATCAACTTATCCACAGGTCTTCTCATCCATTAAAATTACTTCATTCCTTGTCTGCAGCTGGTCCTTCCCTGGGAGGAGCATCTTGCCTGAGGGCAAGTAGAGGGTGGGGAAGCCTCCTCCCTTTGCTCCAATCGCAGAAAAGGAGGGGGTTCCTGTGCCAGGGCAAGGCTACCTATAGCTCAGCCCTCCAACAGACACAGCCTCAGAGCCCAGCAGCAGCCTTGAGCACTGGACCAGAAACCCCAGGAGTGGTAGACTGACATCTGGTTGACACCGAGCTTGGAAGCTTTGTACCGAGAACACGGCCATGTCTCACGGGTTTACTAAGGAGCAGGTGGCTGAGTTACACCAAGCTTTCGATAGTGTTGACAAGAATAAGGATGGCCGTATCAACGTCCAGGAACTTGGAGACGTAATGAAGCAGATGGGTAAGAACATGCCAGAGAAGGATCTGAAAGCTCTCATCTCCAGGGTAGACACAGATGGCGATGGCACCATTAGCTTTGAAGAATTCTTGACCGCCATGGAGAAGTATAAGAAAGGGAGCAAGGAGGAGCTGCAGGCTGTGTTCCGGGTCTTTGACCAGAATGGTGATGGGTACATCACGATGGACGAGCTCAAGCAAGGCTTGTCCCAGATGGGTGAGACGCTGTCCGAGGAGGAGCTGAATGACATGATCCGTGTGGCTGATGCAGACCAAGATGGGAAGGTGAACTATGAGGAGTTTCTGAGAGTCTTCCTCGAGAAGTGAGAAGTGAGACTGCTGGATGCAAGCCCCGCCTCCTCAGTTGCCTGACTCTGACAGGCACTCGTGCCTTCTAGCGGGGGCTCTGCTTTTGTGGTGGGGTTAAAAAAGAAGTCTGTGTTGGTATGTGGGAAACTACCTCATGGATGAGGATGACGTTATTGTATCTGGATGCTGGGACATCTGGAGCTGCTCACTAAGTCTCCTCTCTGCCTGCTGAGATGCTGGTCGAAGGACGGTTTCTTTGGGTTGGTCTCTCCTCTCCCTCTTGCTGTGGAATGGGTGCTTCCTACCTCCCAGGGCTCTTATAATGGTTTAAATAAAAAGAATGCAAATTCTGTGTGCTCGGTGTTTAATTAAAGAGGAAAATCCTAAGGGCTTTCAAAAAAAAAATTCTTTGGAGCTGCAATCACTTTCATAGAACTGGGGAGAAAGCTGATCTGAGAAGCCCTTCTGTCTGTCTACCGCTGGTCTTCCCTAGTTCTCAACAAGGAGGAAAAGTGAGTATTGGTCTGTGGTTGGGGGAGTCAGATGGACAAAGTTGTTGTAGGACTAACTGCACCCCCTCCCAAGGAAAAACACCCTCTTTCTCACACATCCTGTCGTGTGTGTGTTAACCTTGAATAAAGAGGGCAAGAACTGTCTCTCTATTTGTACCTCTGTGCATGCCTATACGTGCACAAGTCTGTCTGTGTGCATTGTATATGTACATGTGCATGTCTATGTCTGTATAAGTCCGTCTGTGTGTACTGTGTACGTACATGTGCATGTCTATGTGTGCATAAGTCTATCTGTGTGTATGTACATGCCTGTCCATATTATTCATGGATATCCACATGGGTTTAGAGATGTATGCCTGCATGTGTGTATATGTGTACACGGAGCTGCATGCATGTATCCCTGTGTGTATCTGAATATATGTACATATTTCTGTGTTTGCACGGATTCTGTATCTGAAGTAGATCATCCTTAAAGGTATTTTAAAAAGATGAGTCTGGAGTAATGGGATCCACTGTACAAAAATCACAGATGTGTAGCCAGATGAGGCGTGACCAGAGCACATATATGATGGGCAAAGGGATGGGAGTGAGAGAGAGAGGAAGTGGTGGCGGTTACACGCAGAAGGCAGAAATGCCCATACGGGTTTCCAAAGCTGAGAGCAGGGCATTTGCGTCCCCACAGGATAAAATACTGCTTGCTCAGACTTCTGACAGTGGCTCCCTCTTGGCCTTGAAAGACTCTGATAATCCTTTCAAGGATTCAGCTTCAGGGGTTCATTCCAGATAAAAGATGGAGGAGAAAAATGGAGGGCTGCCAGGGCGCCTCCCAGCCCGGTCCACGTCCCAGGCAGGCAAGGTCACTGCTGGTGAGGACACTGCTGTCCGGTTTTGAACACTACAGGAAGAGTCGTGCTTGCTGTTTAACAAGCCTGGGTTCCTGCTTCCTCCTTCATGAAATGGGATTTTCTCCTCTCCACCTCCCCCTCCTTCTCTCTCTCTCTCTCTCTCTCTCTCTCTCTCTCTCTCTCTCTCTCTCTCTCTCTCTCTCTCGTGGAATTTAAGCTTAAATGACCCATCGGTCTTATCTTGTCTCAGCCATGCCAAGTCAGTGGCTCTCCTCCCGGCGAGGAGAGAGACAGAGACAGCTTCTCTGAGGTGCTATTGCAAAATGCTTCAGCCCAGCCAGTCCCTTCACCCCCGCATTCTGGCACACCTGTGCTGGGTGCACACCCCTGTGGGGAGCCCACAGCTGCTGTGGTGAGTGGCAAAGCCTGTCTGCTTCTTCCCAGTTTCAGCACAGAGCTCAGTGGAGGGAGGAAGGATGTTCACTGAGGGAAGTCAGCCATGTCTGTGAGATTTTTTTTTTTTTTAATTTCTCCATGGTGGGATTACTCTGAGGTTTCTCCAGTCTCTTTGGTCCTTATACACAGCTACTTTGTTCCCCTCCAGTCTGTCTTCAGATATCTGGCCCCTTGGGTTACCTTCTAGCCTGCTGGGTGGAGTCCTGGTTTGTAGGGAAGGCCCAGGGCTGGAAGGAGGTGAGGCCTGGTGGGTGCAATGGGTGAGAGAGATCCGGAAGCTGACTCCTGCTCCCTTCACTGTGCTTTGGGGAGGGAAGTGCCAGGGGTAGAAGGGCAGGCAGGTGCTCTGGTGGATGAGGAGATAAGGTAGGGAAATGGGGCAGAGACAGCCTCAGGCTGATTGTCTAAAGTGGGGATTACACTCTGGTCCAAGAGGAAATACTGCAAGTTTTCTGGGGCAAGATAAAATTAAATATCAACAGACAAGATGGACCGCAGATGTACTCGTCGGGGAAAGGATTGTATAGTATGTAAGAAGCCTGGTTTTGATTCCCAGCATGGCGTAGAATCCTGTGTGGTGGCATAAGTCTGTGAACCTAACACTTGGGAAGCAGATGCAGGAGGATTAGAAGTTCAGAGTCATTCCTGGCTCCATAGTGACTTTCAGGCGGGCTTGGGCTACATGAGGCCGTTTCCAAATGATCAAAAGCAAGAGAAGCTAGAGAAAAGCTTTGTGTCCGTTCGGTTTTTGTTGAAAACCCTTGAGAACCTGCCGTTCCCAGGTTTTTGGCGTTGAATGTCCTTTCTGGCAGGAAGCTATCATGATTAACAGAGGGTCATTTGGAGTTTTGGATTGGGTGTCTCGTGTCTTTAAATCTATTTTGAAATGTTACTGATCCACGGGGTCTAAGCATCTGACAGCAACTGCTTGGGTCTAAGAGGGACAAAAAAATTGATTTTCTCTGAAAAAGTCTTTTCTGCTTTAACTCTCAAGTGTGAATATTTTTGTCTAGTGCATGAGAATAATAAAGGTGAAATTCAGTGTGGCTGTTTCTTCAAGATTCCCCTTAGTGTTTTGTTTTCTGGTCTGGGTGTAGACTACCTACTTTAGACTAAAAATAATACCCGCGGGCCTTAGAAGATTAGAGATTACAGAGGGGTACTTAGACGAAAATCATCCTCCAGCCTAAGCCACACCTAGTGAGAATTAGATGGTACTTTTTTGCTAACTATCTATGCTCACCCTGACCCTCACAGTGGGAAACCTGAGTGAATTCTCTACCTCTGAATCCACCATCTCTTGGACGACTGGGGATAAAAGAGCTTGGGTTTAATTAACTAGACATGTAATCTTTGCAAACTTTATAACTGCAGGGCTGGGAAGAATCAGGAAGAGACGAAGGCATTACCTGACTTCCATCAAGGCATTTCCTACAGCACCTAGCCAACAGCAGGAAATGTTGTCGCTCGGGTTATATTTAGTTTTTCTTTGCAACAGGGACCCAAGACCAAAACATTTTAACATGAATATGCATTGGAACTGAAATTCTTGGGTCTTGCAAGAAGAAATCTTTGTCCCACAACCTACCCCATGCTGGACTTGAACCTGCCACATACTGTTCATTCAGTGCCGAAGATCAAAGCCGGAGCTCTGTGCTCTCTAGCTAAACACTACCGACGGACCTATGATCCCAGCGTTTCTACACTTTATCATGTCATGTGTGTTAGGTAGGAGAAAACCTTTTCCCTTCTCAGCTTCAGGGATTAGCATTTACACATTAAATGGTTGGAAGACAGCTTAATCGGCAAGGCGACTTACTTTGCATCCACACAGAAGGGTCATGTAAAAGAAGTGAAAACCCAAAGAAATGTTTAGGCTTGAGAGCTTACATACCATCTTCAAAAAGTGCTATAGATTATAGCAAAATGATGAGACATCACTGGGGCTCCGGGGCAGTAGATTGTGGGTAGGTGTGCCTGTGGAAGAGTCACTCATTAAGATATGTTTGTCAATCAAAGCCTACCAGTCTGACCATGGAGTTGGATAGCCTGGGTCTTCAGATGAGCAATGGTGAGTGTTCCCTCACATGCCTGGAGTGACACACGAGTGGCCTAACAACATCCCTGCTATATTACATTTGTAGGTAGATGCTAAGTACTAGTGAGTGTTTATGAGGAGCCCCTCAATTGCATAATACTACCTTGGGTGTGAGGGTATTAGTCAGTCTTACATGACTGTAACCAAAGGCCTGTTGACAATCAATTCAATAGAGACAGTCAACGGTTTACATTGGTTTATAGTTTCAGAGTTTTTAGTCCATGCTTTCTGAGTTACATCTCTGTGCATAGCAAAGCTAATTACCTTCTGGCAGCCCGGGAGCAAGTAACAAACTTGAGGAAAAGGTGAGACCCCCACCCCAGGGGCACACTCCCAATGATCTAATTTCCTTCCACCAAGTCCCACCTCTTAAAGAGACAACCACCTCCCAATGGTGCCTTTGGGGCATGGATGTTTAGGGAAGATATTCAAGATCTAAACCATAAGAGAGTAGAAGTTGGGTGTGTATAACGTTCTGGAGAGAGTTTGGGGTCTCAACATAGATCATTACTTAGGAGTTAATTTGACATCTGAGATCTCCAGCTTCCTCTGGGACATACCTGGGCTTGCTGCTGGAGTGGAGGTGGTGGTGGTGGTGGTGGTGGTGGTGGTGGTGGTGGTGGTGGTGGTGGTGGTGGTGGTGGTGGGGCTATGAGCTCTGTTTGTACCTGCCAGAACTCTGGAGGTAGAGATAGGAGAATCAAAGTCTGAGGTAAGTCTCAGCTACACAGTGTCTTCAAGGCCATCCTGGGCTGGAAAAAATAAAATCCTGTCTCAAAAACTATATATATATGAAATGATAAGATTTATCTTGGAGGACTTGTTTTTGACAGTGTTTGTAAATCTCTTTGAAGTTTTATTGATCCAGCTTAGAACTAGAATTTTGGTTTGAGTTTAGTAAACTATTTTAAGTGTAATCAACTCACCTAACCATCATAGCATGGCCGGACAGACTAAAGTTCTCTGGGTTTCGCTTCTTTGGTTTTTGTGCTTTGAGTCTCAGATTTGGGAGAGCGGCTGCTTCCTTTTGATTGACTTGTAGTCTCCTACCTTCCACTGCTGAACCCTGGAATTGCAGGTGTGTACTTACCCGCCTACCCGGCTTGGAGTGACTCTCTTCATGTGCAGCTAGTTTTCAGCCTGCTTGGTCAGTAGTTGATGGTTCTCAGGGTCTTAGATCTGAATCACACACAGAGGCACCACTGACATTTAGCTGATCAGAACTGACCTTTTAACAGTCTACTGGAACTGCTCCCTTTGAAACATGAAACTTATTAAACCAAAACAAAATTTCCCCAGACCTTCCAAGTCACTAACTAGCAAACTGATTTAAGATGAACTGTTCCACGTGTCTATGTCCTTAAATAACACGCGGTTTTCATTGGATTGCCCCAAGATTTTTTAATCCTCATTATAGGATTATAGGTGTGCTCCACCACACCTTTATGCAGACTTGAGATGAACCTAGGGTTTTGCCTATGCTAGGCAAACACTCTACCATCTAACCGAGTGTCTACCCCTCGTGTCTACATCCATTCTTGACAGTCCTGGGGACCCCATCCCTATTCAAAGTCCCTGTTTTACCTCTCCTCCCCCCAGCCTTTCCAAGCAGGGTCTGGCACTGTTCTTTCCAGAACTCCAGATAAGGAACTGAGCCTAGCCTAGATCGGGAACTCTCCAGCATGTTTGCTGAAAGGCACAGCCTTTTCAGTGCATGTACTGTTACAGCAGGCTGACCTGGGTTCCAGGACCTACAGGCACTCTCTCTGGTCTCTAGGAAGGATGGTTTTTATAATGTTGTCAAGGTAAAAAGGGATTGAAACACGGCTGCACTCAACAAGAAGGAGCATTTGAGGTGAGGCTGGAGAGAGGAGTGTCTTTCTTGGACTCTGTTGCCTGAGAACCATGACTATGTAGACCTCCATTTCCAGACAGTCACCCCTTAGTTTAGAAATGGGGAGATTCTACACTATGTGGGCTAGATAAAATGTAGATGTTGGACCAGCAGGGTGTGGTTGTGCGAGCCTGAATTCCAGCACACTGATGATTGAGGCAGGATGACTGAGAATCTGGGATTAGCCAGAGAGGGCACAGAGGAAGGAGTATCTAAAACATTATTAAAAAAAAAAATTCGGAGGCTGGGGGTGGGCAGCCAGCTGGCCCAGCTGGCAAAGACGCTTGACAGCTAGCCTGAAGACCTGAGGGAGAGTCCTGGGATCTAGAGTGTGAAGAGGGAGAGCAGGCTCCTGCAATTCATCCTCTGTCCTCCATACACATGCCCTGACACGGGATGCTATCTCAATAAACACATGTGAAATACACACACACACATGTAATAACTCATACAGACTGGACTCCTTGGACCTATTGATAGGATTTTAGGCTGCAACGTCTTCATTTCCCACCTGTGAAATTCTTTACGCACGCATATGTGCTTGTGTATGTGTGTGTGTTGTATGTGTGTGTGTGTGTGTTGTGTATTGTGAGGCTGTGAACCGACCTGAGGAACTGTGTGCAGAAGCCAGAGGAGGCTATCGGGAATCCTCACCTTTCATTTTCCATCTTGCCCCTCTGAGATGGAGTTTCTCACTGAATGAGAAGCTCTTTCTCCTCCTCCTCCTCCTCCTCCTCCTCCTCCTCCTCCCTCCTCCTCCTCCTCCTCCTCCTCCTCCTCCTCCTCCTCATCCTCATCCTCATCCTCCTTCTTCTTCAGCTAGGCCAGCAGCCAGCAGGCCCCAGCGACCTTGTCTCCGCCATCCTTAATGCTAAGGCTGCAGGCCTGAGGGGGATCATGGTCAGCCTTTGATCCTGGAATGTTAACTGTGGGTCTTCATAGTTGGGTGGCAAGCACTGTTAACTGTTGAGACACCCCTCCAGCCTTCAGATTATTAATATGAATATTTTATCTTATTTGTGTGTGCGCATGTGTGTGCGAGTGCACCACGTGTGTGCAGGTGCCTGAGGGGGCCTACAGAGGATGAAGGATCCCCCTGAAGATGGAGTTACTGTGAGTCACCCGCTGTGGGTGGTGGTGGTGGTGGTGGGGATTCAGTTGAGCTCTGTTCCTCTGGAATAGCAGTAAGCAGTATAACCAGAGTGATCTTCCCAGCCCCTCACTCCTAGTAGATGTTCTAGAGTCTCAGAACCAGCCTAGATATTCTTTCCTATTTTCTCTGATATTGGAAGGTCATTAAACATGGCTCTCAATTCAGTAAGATCAGACTCAGTTGTCCTGTAGGGGGCGAAGATGGAGTCTGTCTTAGTGACTCCACCCTGCTCAGCCCACAGATGACCTCACCTTGCCCCTCCCTGGGTTTCTTTCTCTCTGGCTTGAGGACGATCTGGGAACGGCTCCAAAGGCCACTTTCGCAAGCAAGTTCTTGCGTATCTACAGGTGTTTACTATCTCCAGGGAGGTACAGCTGCTCCCTTACACCAGGTGCTCCCATCTCTACACTGGGGGTGGGTGGCAGTTTCCCATTTCAGTGCTGCCTTTCCCAGTATTTACACCATTGTGCTACACTGACTTAACAGCCTACCATCAGCCTCGGTGGTCAGGAGAAGAAATCTGAAGTTCTCAAGTCTCGACAAAGCTGTTCCTAGCTGGCGACTTTGAGTAAGACTGTAAGACTCTCGTGCCTCAGTTTACTCAGCTGTAAAATGGGATAAAAGTCATCAGTCTTAATGTTGTGAGGACAGCGGGAGGGGTTGAAGACCCATCCTTATGGAGTATATAGAAACACCCAGAAGTTTTTGAAAAAAAATGCCACCCATGTGCCCACCCCTAAGCTGCCTCCCCCAAACAGTGGGTATAGGGAGAGGCCTGGGTGTGGCTGTCTTTTTTTTAAGGTGCTTGCTCAGCCAAGATTGAGAAGGCAAGATTAAGAACCTCTGCTCTAACTTGCCTCTGGAAACTGTGACTATACAAGGCACTCCCCACACCCAGCCTCTGTTTTGGTCCCCCAGGCAAATTGCCTCCAAGGGGAGGGGTAGAAACTAGGGGGCAAGCATTGAGCTCCATGGATCTCCACTAGTGGGAGGTCTGTGGGTTGGCCAAATATGCTTAAATCACTTTGGGAACGCGGGGTGCTGCATTGGTGGCCTATTGCTGAAGCCCACTCACTGTGACCTGGAGACAGTTTTCTGCCTGGTGTTTCTGCCAATGCTAGAGCTCTGTCCTCCTATCTCGCTGACTTTCCATCTAAATGGGCACGGCTCTTGGTGCTCCCATGGAGCCACATTCAGTCTCATTTCCCTTCGAGATTGGAGCCCTGTATCATGACAGTGTGGACAGTGTTGCTGGTCCTCATTCATCCATTCAGTCATCCCACAAGCGATTTCCTGGGTGCTCCCCATTCTCGTGGGGCTTGCAGGAAGGTCCTACACACACCTGCGTGCCTTGTCAGGGAGATGAGATGAGCTGTAGCCATGAAGCAACGCATACAGAGGGAGGGAGTATCTGGTTAAGGAGTCCAGGCGGAGGAGATGGCTCAGCAGAGAGCAGAGACTTGGAGGAGGCGACACCACTCCTGGGCAGTAGAGGTGGGGTAGTTTTTATCAGGCACGGGGCGTTCTTGGCAGGGTCCTGGGTGTGTAAAAGCAAACAAACAGCTTTGTGTGTGTGGTGGTGGTGGGGTTACAGACCCGGAGAGATGCAGGCGTCAAAGGTAGAAACTACTGCAGAGGGTCTCCATGGTGAGACAAAGGAAGATGGAATTCTTAAATCTCGGTAGAGCCATTCTCTGGCTCTGTAACCTTGTGCAGGTCAGTGACACTCATGTGCCTCAGTTTACTCAAATCTAAAACAAGGGATACAAATCACTGCCGTCTTGACTTCAAGCAAAATGAAGACAGGACACACACACACACACACACACACACACACACACACACACACACTGCCATGTCTCGGTGCTGTGAGACGAGATGTCTCAGCCGTTATAGAAATAGAATTCAAATTTGTAAGCTGACTAAGTAAGAAGCATATCGGCCACATCTCTATGCTCCTCATCTTTCTGACAAAATACAGAAAAGAAGCAATGTGAGGGACCGAAGTGGGGTTGGGCTCAGGCTTTAGGAGGGTTTCCGTTCACTCTGGAGGGGAGGACAAGAGAAGACTCTCGAAAGCGACAAGAGCCTAAGGCAGAACAGGGCACTAGAGAATGCAGGTGGGAAGCCCAGGGGTGTGTAAACCTCCAAAGGCCCGTCCCTTAAGCTTTACCTTCTAAAGGCTCCCCAACTTTCAAAATCATGCTAGAAATTAAAAGACTGGGGTTCAGAACCTCCTCTTTGGTGGATGGTCTAGATTTAAGCCACTGTAAGTATACTACTGTCATCAGATGGGCTTAAAAATGCCTTTTAAGGAGTTATTTAGCTCATCAGGCCTCAGATGAGCCCTTCGGTCCCCAACTCAAAAAAAAAAAAAAAAAAAAAAAAAAAAAATGCCTTTGTATTCCATTTACTTATTCCGTGTGTGTGTGTGTGTGTGTGTGTGTGTGTGTGTGTGTGTGTGTGTGTGTGTGTGTGTGAACATATGTGCCACAGTGCTCATGTGGGGGTCTGAGAACAACTGGGAAGAATGAGTTTTCTCTTTCCGTGGGTCCTAAGGATCTAACCCAGGTCGTCAGGATTGGCAGTAAGCAACTTTAACCCCCGAGCCCTTTTGCTAGCCCTCAGATGAAGTTTTTAATCAGAGGAGATCACGTTTGTGCTTCAGGGAAATGATTCAAGGCGGAGGTGCGGGATGAAGTAAGTAGGTGTGAAGACCCACCCTGGGGGGGGGACGATGAATGTGGTCACTGGAGTCTGAGCAGGTGAGCACCCCCTGGGGGCTAGAGGAAGCAGAATGTGAAGTCAGCCCGGGAAGATCTGGTTTCGTAATCTGTGGCTATGAGTGTTGAGAGCTGAGTCAGAGGAAGGGCTTCTAGGAATGGGCAGATTGAATAATCCTCCATGCCTAAACCTTTGGAGTTTGGGAGGAGGTGAGTGGTGTGAACTCACCCCTGCACCCACCCAAAGTCCTGTGAGGTGTCCCTGCTGCTGCTGGCCGTCCTGGTGGCTAACATGAGGCCATGTGGCCTCTTGCCTCAACCGATGGTGAAAGCCCAGTAGAGTTCGCAGAGTCCTGTAGCTACTGAGAAGCTCGGTTCAGCTTTTTGATAGAAGCAGGGCAGAATGTGCTCTTTCTGAGCGTTGAGTCAAGCCCGGGATTTCTCTGGTGTCTGGACAATGTTGGCCAAGAGCTGGGAGCGTGGGCGGTACGTGTTCCTCATACTCAGCTCAGAGAATGTGGCTGTGGGGGCCAGCCCGCCTCATCTCTCCCTCAAACCTAGGGCTTTCTACCTCTCTGTCACATCGGAACTGAGGCAAGTTCTGAATACCACACTTTCTCCCTCCCCTAAGCTAACATCTTTAGAGGGAAAAGGGAATTTCTGAGATGCTGCCCACAACTGTTCTGAGGCAGGCCTACCAAAGAGAGATAAGATTAGGGATCTCAGCCCAGAGAGGAAGCCCGGTGTGGGAGGGGCAGCGAGCTCTCCCCTTTCTTCCTCCCTCTCTGCCTTCTCTCTGCATTGTTTTTCTTCCTTTATCAAAGACTTGACACTACCATTAAAGACGGCCAGTCTGGTCTATCAAGAAGAGTGCTTGGCCCAGCCCTGGGATTCAGGAAGAACTCTCTCCACGGGGACACAGAAGAAATAACTGGAGCTAGGGAAAAACTACCACGATACTGCTCTTGGGCTGTTGGAGGCTTCGGGTGGTCCCAGGTTGGCCTTGAACTTGTTATACAGTCAAGGATGACTTCGAGCTCCCCACCTCTGTCTCTTAAGTACTGGGACGAATGTACCGCCATGCCTAGTTTATGTAGTACTGGGGATTGTACCCAGGGCCTCGTGTATGCCACGCAACACTCCAGCAACTGAACTGTGCAACTCCAGCCCCTTGGCTGGTTTTTTAAAACATCCAGTAACTTTAGAAACCCATTGTGCATTGTGGGCTCAGGGGAGACTGGATTTTCTTGGAGATCCGGGGCTACACTACACCTTATTTCTAAACTGTCTAGAAGGGAAGTAAACCAAGCAGAGCGGTGGTGACTCTGAGAAGAACCTCTGGGTGCATGTAGGTGGAGCAGGGGTTACACTGCCTTTAAGCTACCTAATCCCTTTTCAAGCTCATTGAAATTCTAGGCTGAAATGACTGTTATGAATGGTATCCGGAGGGCTTGTAAAAGATGTTCCTCTTTTCCAGTGTGATTATCAAGGCAGGTTTGTACCTAGCAGTGCAGCCACACCCTTCTGGGTTGGTCTTGTTTGGGGAGAGGCCAGCCAGCCCGACCATCTGGAGGGATCTCAACCAGGCTGGCTCAGAGCGCTGAGAGCTAAGTCATCAGGAGGGGAGAGGGTGGGGTGCTCCCCATGCCTTGGGGGTTCTCTGTTTTAACCGGCCTCACCACCAGGCTCCTTCTCTCAAAGATCTCAGAGTAAATGTCAGCCCCTCAGATACTTAACTCTGCCAGGGCCTCCTTCTCTGCCCTTTTTTTTTTTCTTGTTTCTCTCTGACTTTGTCACTCCCACTAGCACGTGAGCAATGGCAGCAACGGGACAGCTTGTCTTTGCTCGGTCAGCTTATCCCAACTCCCAAGATTCCACTTTGTTTGACAAACAACTTGGAGATTCCCTTTGCTCTCCTTTTGGGCACAAGTGGTTCTTCTGAGTCTGTCAAGACAAGAATGACCAGAAATCCTACTGTGTGCATAGCAGTGGCAGATTCGGCTAGCCCAGAGAAGACCTGCTCGACAGTAATGGAACCGAACGAAGAGTCTTTGGAAGCAATTCCTACCTGCTTCCGGTAGCCTGCAGGCTAACGTTAGGGCTGGTTGTGGAAGCTTCTTTGGTATACTAAGCACAAAGTCAGGGGTATGTGGTCCTTTGGGAGATGGATAGGTAGGAGGGAACATGCAGAGGGTCTCTCATCCACGCCATGGAGGGACTCAAATATCCGTCCTTCTTCTGAGATGCATAGACTATTTGAAGAGCCTTGTTTTCCTGGAAATAATGTTTGCTCTAATTCTCAACATGGAGTTGAGTCTTTGCAACTATTATAGTTTCTCGGACACATTCTTCTTCCCAGTTAATGGATGTTAGGATGGGATTTTTGTAACTGAAAGCAATAGGTTCACCTTTCAATGAACACAAAGTCAAAGTTCTGCACAGTAGAAAAGTAGAGACTTTTGCAGGAGGTAAGTAGAGCTGGGGGCCCGTTTCCGAAGAAATTTTCTCTCTCACCACATTATGTAGTCGAGGCTGCCAAATGCTCTGTGTACCTGAAGATGACCTTGAAGGTCAGATCCTCTCACCTCTAACTTCCTAGGAGACCAGGCATAAGTCACCAGGCCTGGTTTATGTGGCATTGGGGACTGGACCCAGCCAGCATTTTGTGCATGCTACCAACAGAGTTCTATCCCCAACTGCTATTCACAACAGATATACTGTGTACTCTTTCAATTGAGACTGGAAAGTCCACATCGGCTTTGAGAAAATTCAAGATGCCTATAAACACCACTTAGTGGAATTCTCACACTTGAGAATTTAGCAAAAACAAAACAAAAAGCATGAAGAGTTTTCAGATGCAGGGAATCTTTATCAAAATCATATGTTTGTCTAAGACATTGGACACTTACTTTCCATGCTACATGGTTGCTCTGTTCTTTCTTGCATAGCATCCACCCTTCCCTTGTGTAGCTGAGGACCCAGCCACAGCTCCACCATGTGCCCCTTGATCCGTTGCACCAAGGATCCAGGCTGGTGTGGGCAGGAAGGTAACAGAAGGAAGTGAAGAGAAAGGGAAATATTGGTTAGAGGTGGAATTCGGATGAGGTGTCACCTGCCAACTTGAGTACAGGAACCAGTAACCCACAGTGCCCAGGACTTGATACACTCCAATAAACACTTCTCATGTCCTAGTGCAAAGATTCCCAGAGAATGGGGTCGGGGGGACAAGTATGTGGCATATTATGTATGCCATGCAATTTAAGCAATCGAGTGTGTTCCTTCATTCACACTAGTTTCAAGATAGCTGGATCACCACCATTACTAGCATGAACAAACTGGTCATGTCATATGTTCGGGCCCATGTTGCCTAGACCCTCTCTGGTCCAGATAAGGTGGATGATGATGGCCTCATCCCCTGTGATAGATCATTCTTTATGTGAGGGTGCAGATGGCGGGATAGATATTTATTCTGAGATCCTTTACAAATGACTTTGTGGTTCTCATCTTTCTGGTAGTGAGACTCCCAGAGGGTCTCTACATCTCATCTGCTACATTTTAGAGTCTCTTAGTCCATTTGATGTCACTATCACAAAGTACACGTGTGACAGGTACCATATAAAGATGAGAGGCTTCTTCCATTCAAGCATTTGATGGTTGAAAAGGTCATGCCAGGCAGCCATTTCTGGTCAAGGCCTTGTGCCCTCTATCATAGCACGGTGGGTGGCATTGTATGGTGGGACTCTGAGAAAGCAGTTAGGGATGCCTAAGGAACATTTTGTGAGGTGGCTTTGTTTCATAACGACTCACACTCAGCAACTAATCCAATCCCAAGAGACATAACCCCCTTCTCTAGGATGTGTATTAATTCCTACTTCCAGTGGTAGCCCTTGACCAAATTGGGCCTGAGGGTTTTGGGGTTTGGTTTTGTTTTCTGTATATAAGTGGCATGTGTACATGTGTATGTATGTGTTGGCGTGTATACAAGCCCACATGTATATGGAGGCCTGAAGTTGATGTCAGGTATGTTCCCCATTGCTCTCTACCGTATTTACTGAAGTAGACCTCTCACTGAACCTTGGCCTCATGGTTAGCCAGCTTACCTTAGGAATTCTACATCTGTTTTTCAAGTGTTGGGATTATAGGAAGTTCCCGAGCCTGCCTAGTTCTACGCAGGTTCTGGGTTTCCAAATTCTGGTCCTCACACAGCTGTACCGCAAAAACTCTGGTCACTGGCCTGCTAGTTATCTCCACCTTTTAAAGGGCCCATCACCTCTCCATATCATTGCATTGGGGCCAGGCTTCTACCACAGGAGCTCTGGGGCATAAACTATATCTAGACCATAGTAGAAATTACAGCATCAACTTCCTACAGCCAAATAGGATTCTAGCCCGTGCTGATGGAAAATTTTCACATATGGGAGCCTGGGTGGAGGCTAGTTACCCCTGCGGGGCTGCTCCACTTCTTTCTCTAGGTTTTCCATGAGGCAGAAGGGGATTTCCTATCAGGAACCACTATGGTATCTGTCTCAGCCAGCAGTAGGGGATTTTGGAAACAGGGTCCTTTATCTCTCTCAAAACACAATGCTGGTCTCTTGTTCTATGGGCTGGCTGTGGAAAAAAAAATAAAGGTCATTTAAAGCACCTATACTTGTAGACCAGGGAATTGTGGGTTTTGTGTGTGTTATAATTATTTCAGGAAAGTGCCAAGAGCAGCTGAGAAGGAGACATGGGGTTTGCAATCAAGATGGCAGCCCTGGAAAGACTGCAGAGTTGTTCAGATGCAGTGTTCTCCAAAACTGGGGACCCATTCCCCTAGTGGCATCTAAGGCAATTTGAGGGCTCATGTGGGCAAACAGAAAAGATGAGTGAGGATCTTCAGAATGAAACGAGCAAAGGTAGCCAAAATCTCATTACCGTGGCTTTGCCTGCGGTAGGCTATTGTTACTCTTTTCTTCTATTTTTAAGCAAAGGAAGCTGGCTTTCCACTTAATAACAATGACATTCAGCATTCTTTTAAAATACACTTCTTAAAAACGGGAAGTGTAGACGGAAAATGTCAAGGAGATAATGTGTTTTAAAGGCGAAAGTGTGATTGTGTTACACCAATGACTGAGCTTTTGAAAATAACCTTTCCCAATCTCTCATGGTATTGAGAAAGGTCAAGGCTAGGGCCACAGGAGGAGGACTGAGGGTGGCTGGCCAGGGCCTCCTGGAGAGAGACAGGGTGTAAACGAAGTGGGACAGCTAAGGTCATGAGTTCCCCACTTCTGATCTTAGTCCTTCACACTTGTACCTCAACTTGGCTCCTGGAGAGGAAGGTGGCTTCTCAAATGGGGCACAGACGCTACTTGCTTCCCATCCATTGCTCAAATCCAGGTAAGAGGCCATGATCTGTATCAGCAGCGTGAGAATGGCCCCAGCTACAGAAGGGACTTCACGAAGCTTCTATTGCAAACTTTCTGATTCATTTCACCAAAGCCTTCCCAGAATTCCTTGGTGCCTCAAAATTGCTTTTTTTGCTCATCAAAAAAGGTACAACGGACCACTTTTTTTTTTTTTTTATTATCTGTAATCTGCCAATTTTCAGCATACCCAAGGGGACTCAAGGACAAATGGCCTTTGGGGCTTGACACTGTTTGGCCTGAATGAAAAAGGAGAGATGCTTTTGTCCTTGAGGTCCAGCGAAATTTGATTTGAAGAACAATTTAATGAACATAAGAACCTGGGGTAGATATCAGTCACTCTTAGCAGCAGCTGAGTCATCCGATGATCTGCGTGGGTTCTCAAGGCAGGTGACTGGAATAATGCCTGCTACAGTCTTATTGTGGAGGTGGCTGGGGAGATCTTTCAGTCAATAAAGTGCTGGCCCTGCAAGTAGGAAGACCTGAGTTCAGTCCCCCAGCAACTGTGTAGGTAAAAGGCTGAGTGTGATGGTGTGCACCCATAACTATGCTGGAAATGTAGACAAATGGGTACCTGGGCTCAATGCCCCAAAGAGAGAACCTGTCTCAAAAATCAAGGTGGGTGGTTATAAAGAACAAACAGCTATGATTGTTTGCTTGAATATGCTCTCTCTCTCTCTCTCTCTCTCTCTCTCTCTCTCTCTCTCTCTCTCTCTTACTCACACACACACACACACACACACACACACACACACACACACACACACACACACACACACACTCCTATCCTGTGAAGGTATAGGAGGATGTGATTTTTTTCCATAGCTAGTCCTTCTCTCTGCATCTTATTTTTTGCAGGTGTGAGGGCGTGTACGGATGTAGATAAGACAGGGTATGGGTTCTTCAGGGCCTCAACAGACCTTTGTAGAGGACTAATAGCCACTCGATGTGTGAGGCCAACATACTTCTGAACTCCTGAGCCTAGGACCAAGTGAACTGCAAGCTTTCTCAGAGAGATCCTGAAGGACAGGCAAACACGAGGGCCATGACCACCCCTGAAGGCCTATGATCTTCAGATCACGGGAATCTACAGTCAAGCCAATGATTTAGCCCATGTTTAGTTATATGGATTAATATCTCTATGGAAGAGGTCTCTTGGTTAGGGAGGTGGGAGCAGGAAGGGTGTGTGAAGTAGAGCGAAATCAGTGAGCCTGAAGAGTAGATAAAACAGAACATTCCTGATCTGGAAGGTCCAGCATACAAGAAAGGGGACTTGATTGAAATTCTTGCTGCCTCACCATTTTTCAGGGTACTTGAGTAGTCAAAGAGTTTTGCTTACATTTTCGTGAGTTCCCTTAGTTTTGTTTATACAATTCCCTCCTTCAGCTATTAAACATATCAGCATTTGGTGTGCCTTAAAAAAATTCAAATAGGGTCTGGTGAGATTGCTCAGTGGATAAGGGCACCCATTGACAAACCTGATGATCTCAGTTCAATTACTGGGACCCACGTGGTAGAGGAGAGAACCAGCTCCTGAGAGTTGACCACTTACTGCTATGCAGGTGTACCCTGCTTCAGGAAATAATTATTTACACAATAATAAGTAATAAATAATAAGCAAAGACCCTCTTCCGTCTTCCCACATGGCCATGTGGCTGACACCTGCATGATGAGAGATACTTTGCATTGTTTTTGGGCATTGTGGGTTAGGAGGACCAGAGCGATTCACTTTTGGAGAGAGGTAGGCAGCAAAGAAGCAGAAAGGGGAGTTGGGGGGGGTGAGAGGAGGGCAGGGAAAAAGAGTCTCTCTCTAATAGGTAGCCAACTTGGCTTCAGTAGCTGACTTGACACACAACTGAGTTTATTGCGTTCACCAGATTGGCCTGTGAGGGTGTCAGAGGGCCATTTTCTTTATTGCTAATTGATGTGGGTGGGCCCAGCACACTTTGGGTAATACCATCTCTGGGCAGGTGGGTCTGGGATGTATAAGAAAGGTAGCCAGAGGGAGCAAGTCACGAAGCAACATTCCTCTCTCTCCCTTGCTTCAGTACCTGCTTCTAGGTTCCTGTCTTGAGTTCTTGCCCTGACTTCCTTTCGTGATGGACTGTAAACTATATGCTGAAATAGGCCCTCTCCTCTTTAAGTTGCCTTGGTCACAGCAACAGAAAATAAACCAGGGACATCCACTTGGCAGGACTCAGAGGCAGACCTCCTGCCTCTTAGGAGCTGTACGTTCAGGGACAAACTGACTCTCTTCAAGGTCTGCCCCCATTATAACATGAAAACAGAATGATTGGGAAATTTTAGCTCAGGTTAGTTGCCTGTGTTTCCTGAGACATAGGATTTGGCTACAGAGGATTTGGGCCTCAGGCTTTAGGCCATGAGCAACACCCAGCAGATATGTGGCCTGTTCCTCTGTTCCGTGTCTCAGGTGACTAGGCCTCTGTCTCATCCTGAATTTTACTTCTTATTCATTTCCTCTCATTCAGCCTGGGTATTAGGAGACTTTCTACAGTTCTGCCCCCACAGGTACCACAGTCTGGTATGGTCTTTAGGATGTATATCTAACCAACACCACGAAAGCTTGGTGGCTAAAAGTAATGGGAAACGCACTGTTTATCTAAGGCAATTTAGAGCGGTTCCATTCTGTCTTAGTTTGGGCATATTCAATCCAACACACATTTCAACAGCTTCCATAAGCAGCTGAGAAACCAGCACATGGGGTGACACTGGCCCCAAGGCTTGACTGGGCCTCCTCACGGACTCTCTGCTAAAGGCCTTGGCTTCTCCTAACACAGACCTGTCTATAAGGCAGCTCGAGTGTTTTCGGTGACACAAAGGTTTCCTTCAAAATAGAGAATTAAAACATTAAAACAAGAATATCAACTTTTTTTTTAATGATCTGGCTTCAGGAATCATACTGTCAGTTCACCATGTGCTACTGGCCTTATTCAAATGTGTTAGCCCCAGTGCATTGTGGGTATGCATACGTCTCTAGATACAGGATTCTTGGGGGTGGGGCATTGTGAAGGCTGGCTGTGCAGGGTCATCTCAGATATAAAAAGTTAAGTCTCTAATCAGCTTGCTATTTATGATATAAAGCCCTGTTGAAGCTACAGCTAAAAAGTCATACAGCCTTCGCCATTTGTTCAGGGAGCAACTCTGAATGCATTCGCTACGTCAGGAAAAATATGGAGTTGGAGATTCAGAAAGACTTGTAGGTCAGTAGAAGCAAAGCCTCACCTGAGAAGAAAGATCAATGGAGACCATGACAGGGTGAGACTGGACCAGCACAGGCAGTGACCAGCTCTGCAGAGCAAGCACTCAGGGAATGTTGTTTCAGAGAGAAAGGCTCAGCTGGGTGCTGAGGGATGGGCAGGAGCTCACTGGCCGGTGGGAAAACCACATAGATGGTTTTCCAGGCTGGAGCGACAGAAGGAGAAAAACGATAGGACCATTACCACCCTGTCCCGAGCCTTGCTAGAGTTACCCATCTCTAACTCTAGAATCATCTCAAACAATAAATTCCTCATCCCGTGAAGCAGGCAGCTGCCCTTGTCTGTTATGGCAAACGAGAAGTTCATCAGAAAGCCCTGGAGCGATTCCACGGTGTTGGGCCTGCCGCCTGTCATGTTAGCACAGTGGAGGATGACGGAAACAGTTTCCATGGTGGAAATGACTGTCTCATGCTCCTTGGCTCGAGGCAAATGTAGTTCCAGCATTTGGGACCCCTCCCCACTTGCCCTCAGAGAGGGAGTGCGTGCGTGTGTATTTATAGGCACAGGTATTATTTCCCTTTGTTTTGGAAGAGGCCTCTGCTGGCTGGGATCACTGGAGGTCTGAAAAGAACACGCGGCGACCACAGGCCCCCTGGGTCTAGAGAGTTGAAAAGCTGTTTTGGGTTTCAGCCACCTCAGAGATGCATTTCTACATGCCTTTGCTTGGATGGAAAAATGACATGTGCTCTCGTTCTAATGTTTAATCTGTGAGTCTCGCAAGGCTTGCCCTGTGGCCTGCTTCCTTGCTGCCTTAGCTTATATGTCCTGTCAGGGCAGTATCTCCAGTAAACATCTTCCTTCTGACCTGTGTACTGAGGGCCCTTACCACACATGTGAGACGAGACAGAGAAGGAGACGGAAATGCACGCCGTGGCCCAGCCCATGCCTGCTTCCCTAATGTCTGAAGCTCACCTGCTTCCTTCTCCCTCATGGTTTGCTTACGCTGCTCCTCTATCTCTTATTCTTTACCAAATATCCCCAGCATAGGGAGCTGAGTGCTGAGCTCACCCCTGGCAGTCCCCCAGGATAGACTTGCTCAGGCCTGAGACTTGGGTGGGGAGGAATGGGGACCAGCAGGCCCGCACTCCACGCTCGGCAGCAGTAAACAATGTCAGATAACAGAGGCCCCTTTTCCAGCCCCGAAGCACTCATTTCGCAGGTGTGCAGGGAGGCCTGATCCTGATGCCAACCTCCTGAGTCACATCCAACCGACAGATGAGGTTTGGAGTGCCGAGAGGCCTGGTGGGAAGAGAGAGAGACATTCAACCACAGACAAGAAGCTTGATGGCCGATGACATCACAGTGTAGGCCTTCTGTGGTGTGAGAGGCCTGAGTTGCTGATCTAGTCCAGTCCCAAAGGGTGCTTGAGGCCTCAGAGAGATGTCTGCTCCCCTCTCCCCTCACAAGCACGGAAGAGAAAGGAGACACAAAAGCAGACATAAAAGTTGAGAGAACAGGTCAGCCAGGAACAGACTAACTTCTGTCAGATTTGACTGGAGGAGGTTAAAGGGGGGTCACAAGGCTCCTCACCCGGATGGGGTGCTGTTCTGAGACTCAGAAAATCTATTGCCTCTCCTCCCCTGGTTGTTCTGTCCTCTTGCCTTGAAGAACAAGTCCAGGCAGATCTCTGTACATGGACGGAATCCAGCGCCCGCCGGCTGCTGTTCTTTCAAATGCTGTGTTTGGCCTGGGTTTGGCACCAGGGCCCCCGATCCTCTGGACAGAGAGTTCTCTTGGGAGCCATGGGAGAGCGAAGGCTGTGCCCCAGATATCCAGCAGGAGAAGCTCAGACCTTCTTGCTGAGAACTGACACTCAGTCTCTGCCTACAGACCAGCAAGCAAGTCAGTGAGCTTCAGGCTTAACGAATCGATCTTTTCTCAGAAAGATAGGTGGAATGACAGAAGGAAGACATTTAGCACCAGTCTCTGCACACACAGGCATACACATGTGCATGTGTGCGTGTGCACACACAGTTTGAAGGAATTGGTTTGTTCACTTCCGTCAGTCACTCTTGCCATGGCAGGATACCCATACGTAATCCCATGTGGAGACATCTTGAAAACCAGCCTAGGCATCAGATCTGACTGTACTTCGTGAACAGACTCCAGGGTGATAAGAAGCACATTGGTGTTCTCTGGAGTCTTGTGACGCAGTACAAATGAATTAAGTAAATGTATAAGCCATAGGGCGTCTAGACAATATTATTCAGCACTAGAGAGAAGTGATCTCGCAAGGTAAGACAGCACACACGGAAGCATGAATTGTGTGGCACCGGAGACCAAAGCCAACTGGGAAAAACTGCTGAGAGGTTTCAAACATATTGTATGGAAGAAGAGACGGAACTACGGAGGAAACAGATGAGTGATGGTTGGGAAAGGGAAGGGGACCAAGCAGAAAAGGGGTTGTTCTGGGACAGTGACAGTGCTCTACATGATTCTCGCACTTGTCAAAGCCCTTTACTGAGTAGCCTCTCCTGTAAACCATGGCCTCTAGGTAATGAAGTAAGTATAGCAATGAGGGAAAGCAAACCTACCTCCATGGTGCCCGAGGAGGCTGTGCCTGTGCGTGAAGAGGAGCATATGGGAATTCCCAGCACTGCTTGTGCGCGCCTGTGTGTAGGCCAGAGTCGGCTTCCAGCATTGTCTCTCGGGAATGGTCCACCTTTTTACAAAGTGGGACCCGGGGATCACCAGAGAGGCTAGGCTAGCATCATAGATCACTGTACACCACCACACCTGTCCTTTTGTGATATAAATGCAGATGTCCCTTGTGGGAGTGGGTTCTCTCCCGCCACGCCGGTCTCAGGGATCAAATTCAGGTCTTTAAGCTTGGCAGCTGAAGCCTTTGCCAACTGAGCCCACGAGCTTTTAACTAACGACCTGACTCACCTTATAAAGGCCTTTCCCCCGCTTTAGTGCTATCAAACTGGCAATTAAGTTTCAGCATACAAATGCCAGGAGATAAGTTCATAAAGGGGGCTAAGAAAAGGTGCTGAGGAGAATATGCAGGAACAAAAGACGAGAACGTTTTTCACAGCGGAGCAAGTACAGCTGCTGGGAGACTGCAGCCCAGGGTCTGGCCATGGAAGGTGTAAGCTTTGGCCATGGAAGGCATGTTAAGTTACCACTTAGCGGGAGCTGGAGAGTTGAGATGCAGGAGTCGGGGGACACCGACACGAGTGGGTTGGAAGTGTAGTTGAGAAAGCTCAACATGGCGGGGACTGAGGGAGACGGAAGAGAAGACAGGCAGCACCGAGTCCTGGGTGGCGGCAGCAGAGGCAGGAAGTAGGCTTGTTCTTTAGGGCTTGTGCCCAGGATGGGGCTCACTTAGGCCATTTGCTGGTTGTCTATTTGGATACCAGAGTAGGGTAGGGAGGAGACCCCACAATGAAAGGGAAAGTTGGCAAAGACCATAGGGCAGCACAGGCTATGGAGAAGACAGGGTCTGGAGGGGAGACAGGCGGCAGAACCCTGGGGTTTCTTCAGTTTGGTCTTCGCCAGTGGCCAGTGGGAACTGGGAACCTTACCTTACCAGGCTCGTTGACTGATAGTGAAAGACCCTCGAGCCAGCCAAATGGGAAAGGGCAGGGTCTTACTGAAACCCCTCGGTTTCATTTCAAGAGCTTGATTTAGTTCCAAATAAGGTTGGTTCAGGCACTGTAACTGTTGGATGGGTCTGAAGTCTTCCAGAGCCTGCCCATTTCCCTCTTACCTACCCACCTCCATCTTCTGCCTCAGAGTCAGCCCCCCGCCCCCCGCCCCCTCTTACCTGTGTCATGTCCTTTATTTATGATCTACATTGAGGTCCATCATCCATGGTTACTAGACGGTGGTACGTTACATCTTCACCTAACGAGGTAGGCTTCTGCTGGGCACAACCCTCCCTTCCTATCTTCCTTACCGAGCGATGGTTTGCACAGGAAACGGCAGGAGAGATGCTTGATTATTTTCTTTCACTAAACAGCTATGGAACCAATAAATCAGTCCACTGAAATATTTAATAGGGAATAAAATGTTTAACTAAGGCTTTGATTTACTTTTCTTGTATGTGTATGTATGTGCACATTCGTGTTTGAGCACACGTCCGCCATAGCGCGTGTGTGGAGATCAGGTGACAACTTGTGGAAGTCGGTTCTCTCCCCCATCACGTGCATCAGGTGGTTGGGCTTGGTAGCAGACGCCTCTCTATCCACGGAGCCATTTCCTTGGTCCAAAGTTCATTTTTAAAAGACTCAAGAAGCTATGGGCTTTGAAGTGTTGTAACTCATTGTAAGTTTATCCTGATAGGTGTTTCAAGATCTTTTAAATTGTCTTCTCCATGACAGTTACTACTCTCGGAAGTTACCAAACTGGCTCATAGGAGGCCAGGGAGAGAATTAGGCTCTCTTCAGATCCACATTTATCACCTCCAAGCAGCCCATCCTCTGTATAAAAGCAGAGGGAGGACATTTTGACAGGACTCAGAAAGCTACCATTTTGAATCCAGGACTTGGGGTCTCAAATTCAGTTTTACAAAATGAGAAAAGTATTATTTCTATTTTTCAAGGTTATCTTGGAGAAAATTTCATCTACAACACTCGAATGTGTCACAAATGTGTTAACAGTCACAGGTTTGACTGTGGAAGATGATATATTTGAAACAATTATTTGAAAGTGAGGTAGAACGATGCTTTGAGAACCCACAGGAAAAACAAATTCTTAGTTTCTAGGTTGCAGAACCCTACCAGGACAGACTTGGGCAGATCTGAACTTGAGATCAGAGGGATTTTGGAGAATGCCTAAGGCTCTGAAGTTGTGTAGATGTGTACATATGGCTACACTTCTTCCCGGAGAAATGGTCCAAGACTTTTACTAGAGTTTAGAAGGTGCTACGTGTGGGCTGGGTGTGGTGGCACACATCTGTAACCCTAGCACTTGGGAGGCAGAGCCAAGAGGGTCCATCATGAACTTGAAGGCAATATGAGTTAGAGTGAGTACTTAGCCAGCCAGGGCTACTTAAAAGAAAGACTGTCTTAGAAAACCATTTTGTACAGTTAAATAAAGTGGCCTGATGCGACCATAAAAATTCATGGTCAACTCTGTTCCCTTCCAACATCTGGACACAGTGAGATGGTGCAGGTGAGGCCCAGGAACTTTTACTTTTTAAGGCATCACAAATCGGTGGTGATGCCCAAACAGCCCAACAGAAACGCTGCTCCTGAGGATCGTTCACCTCACGGCACGACTGTTTTCTCCCCCGAGAAACCAAGCATCACTCCATTGCCACATCTAAACCACTTGCTTTTGTAACTCTGGAAGCTGAACAAAGCCACTGAGAGAAATTAAACTCCGCATGGGAACGTTAGGTAGACAGGACCACTGTCCTGTTTTCTGGTGTTGCAGATCACGATGCTGGGTAAGGCACACTTCTGAATCTGAATTTTCAAAGTGAGGAGGCTGAGATACCGACCTCCCAGTCTGGATTTAGCCACATTAATGAAGATGTTTGCTATTTGCTCTACTTCCGCATCCAGGAGACAGCCATATGGTCGGCTGTCTGCAATACAATGGTGACTTCTGATTACAGCACGTCCTTCAAAGATCACATGACTTGTAAGAATTAAACTACGGCCATTTCTTATGCACCAACCAATCTCAGAAGGGTAATTAAAGGTGTGCACTATTTCCCCCCTTAGCTAAGCCCTCATGTCCCAGTAGACGGCCCCCCAAAAAACCACCAGGCGAGAAGTGTTTTGGGTTATTATGTGTGTGCTTTTTTTTTAATTGTATAATTCGTTTATACAAAGAAATCATTTGATTGATTTATTTACAGCCTTTTCCAATTTTCAGTTCCACTGGAGATATATTTCACATAATGGTTAACAATGACTTGAACTGATCACCAGTACAACCCTGGGCTGACATGGGGCCTCTGTCCTCCCCCCTTTAAAGAGCATGACCCCATTTCTAATGCAAACATTTTGCAGTGACGAATCACGAGCTTTCTTGAATGAAGAAAACCAACCAGAATTAACCAAATTTCCAACACGCCGTGTGGCTTCTTCTCAAATTTAGCATTTGCAGGTATGAGAAACCAAAGCAAACAGAGTTCACATTCCCCCTGGCCTTCTCCAACTTCCTACATACCCTCAGGTCAGGCTGCTCCTAGCTCCGCTCCTCTGGTTCAGCCAGACAATTTTAGACAAGTTACTCTTCCCTTCCCTTTACTATCCCAGTCTCCTGCCTTCTCTCTTGCTTTTCAGACAACACAAAAACTTGCACCCACCCTTCCTGTGGTTGGTTTCAGTAGTCTAGAATACACTAAGTCATTCCGTGGGACTTTACCACCCTGACATGATACACTGTAAAAACTGCTCTTTTCTTAATTGGCTCAAACAATATGGCTTGGTTTCACTTGATAAAATTAATATCACACACACACACACACACACACACACACACAAAATCAGGAGGAAAAACTTCAAGGATATGCCAATTTAAAAAGGCATCAACGTAAAAAAATAAAAGCAAATACTAAAAACTACTTTACAATAAAAAAAAATTAAATAGTTGGCAGAATGAATGAATGGAGGAGGAGACCCGTGTGAGACTGACACGGTGTCCGTTCGTCCGTTCCAGTTGAGAAAAGGGGAAGACAACAGGCTTTACGCTTGTTCTCCAAGGAGGCAGCGCTCCCTGTAAATATGAAATATTTCAAACTCAGACCGCTCCCATGTAGACTGCAGGTGTCATTATTAAAATTCCGCACTCCACCTGAGCTTTAACAAAGAACGCTGACAGAATTTCAGCATTTGCAAGGTTTAAGCTTGGCAAACACTGGCATTTGGTGGAAAGTCACGGTCTACCCAGCATGGACGACACCGGCTCTGCCATATTTCTTCTGATAAAAGCCACCATCCATGAAAACACCCCTTCAAAGTCTTCACTCTAACAGTAACCTGTGTATCTTTAGCTGCCATTAACAACAACGACAATGACGACAACGCAGACGAGGACGTGGGGGTTGGGGGGGAGGAAGGGAGAGGGAGAAGGAGAGGATGAGAGAGAGACCCAATCCATGGACATATTACATCTGGTACAGAGTAGCCCTCGACGCTCCCGTTACAAGAAAACTGTACACATTTATAAATAAACAGCTCCCACCGGGGAATACACACACTCATACCAAAGTCTCTTTCTTTTTGCCACCCGACTGCGCCTTGTCCCTTGCTCTTCGCAGGCCATGCTGAGGCCGATGTGCCTTTGCGTTCCTGGTGTCCTCCGCGGTCTGTACACTCCCACACTGCAGCACACTTTCGTGGTCTACCTGCATAACACCAGGAAGCACGCATGACCGTCGCTGGGCTCTGAGGTTCCCAGCGGAAGGGTTGTTCTCCTCACACTCTTCGTGCAGGTCTGGCAAGCCCTGCAGCTCGAGGGGGCTGGCGGCCCGCTGGAAAGGGGCGATGGCCGAGCGAATGCAGTTGAACCACTGCTGCTTGTGGAACACATCGTTGGCTTGCAGTGTGTGGGACTGGCCTGGAGAAGGGTCCTGGAAGCGCACTCTAAAGATATTTTTAGCTGAAGGGAGGAAAGAAGAAATCAAGACTAAGGTGGTCATGAAGCCTTAAGCAGAGTTCCAGCACTTACGACTAGACATACACTGTCCAGACAGCTGCTGGCCAGAGTCCCTGACCAACTCATGCTGTGCCAGGCACGACTAGGGAACAGTTTGCTTTCCAAGTTCTAAGGGTTGACTCTAATCTCATTTAGGGATGTTTGTTTCTTCTCTTCAGTGTTGGTTTTCAAGATGGGGTCTCATTCTGAAGCCCAGGTTAGCTTCAAATGTGTGGCCACTCTGCTTCACCCCTTTCCTCCCGGGCTAATCTGGCTCCCTTGAGTAAACTACCCTAGAGTGCGCCCTTACCTTTGTCTGAGTTGCCGAAGGCCCCTCGGAAGGAGCCGCCCATGCGCACATCCCCGTCCTGCAGGTCTTCCAGCACCAGCTCCTGTACTGGGATGGGCTGGCGGTAAACCTGGTAGGAGTGGCGCTCATTTCGGGTGACGGGCCGAGTCAAAACCAAGATGTCTTGAAATAAGAAAATGTATAGTTTCTGCAGAAATGAAGGGGAAAAAAACCCAAAAGTTCTTAAATAAGGGGTTTAATTGCTGAAGTAGATTTGACATTAGACTTAGATTCTAAGTTCTTTATAAATGGCATAAAACGGTGATCTCATGGCTTTGACATGGAGCAGTGAAGCTCAGGCCACCCAAAGCTCTTCTCTCTCTCCTGTCCGGCCACAGGCCAGCGTTAGGCAACAGCTGAGTGAATGCCATGGATCCGGAAGACCCGGCGTCAGCAGGACTGCGCACTGCAGCTTCCACAGGGAGCACTGCGAGCTGCTACACAGGGCACAGTTCCGTTGTGTCTACAGGTCCAAGCCTTCACAGAACAGTTAGGCTCTGTGACAGAAATCAGATAGGCTGCATTTCAACTTTCTCTTAAACAACCCCGACTTACAAATGGAGCTGTTGGAAAGCGCACAGAAACCAGAAATAGCATTCCCGACTCCTTAATTCCAGAAGGTTCTTTTGTAATGAATATTTAAAAAAATAAAGTTGCTCTTATTTAACCCGCTGTAAAACATGAGTGGTACTGGAACCTCTGGCCCTGCTACCAGACACCATTCCCAAGGCAAGAGCTCATGAGACGGGAGCCAGCCACAGGCAGGCCTACGGATCGCGAGCAGAAAGGACGACTGCTAGTGGAGAGGTTTAAGTCTTCTTTGCTGGTCACACAGACAAGCATTAACCTGCTGCTGCAGGCTGCAGGCTCATTTTTAACAACTGCCTCATTGTTTATTCGCAGGACGTGAGATGGGAATGGGAAGCAGTGGTTTCCCTTCAGTTCGTGTGGAAACTCACATGGCCACTTTTATTCTTCAGCTCCCCATGACACAGCAGCACCTTGCTCGCCTCGATCCTGGGGTCCTTCTGCTTCTCATCCAGGTACTCCAGTTTGTCGATGTAATACTGACACTCGGATTCGCCTTTCTTCAAGTTGATATCAGAAAGAACTTCTTGTATTATCAAAATCTAGAAATGATAAAGACAGAAGGGTAAGGCCAGATGGAGCAGCTGCTGCCGATCTGCCCATCCTCCTTCCCCCTCCCCGCCTCCCTCCTGAGCGAACCTCACACAGAAGGACAGAATCTAAACCTCGAATGGACTCAGAGTCGCCCAGCCCGTCTCTTCACTATACCTGTGAACAGCCATACTGGGTGACTAGTTCAGGGCTGCCAGCCAGTGGAAAGAACTAGATAAAAACCCAGTCTTTTGATGACGTGAGGTTTAAAAGTACCACTGTATGCTTTTCTAAGGTCACCCATGATAAACTTGCAAGACCCTTTATGGGTTCACTTACTGCTTTCTCCAGAAGCTGAACATCGAGGTGGTCTTTGGGCGTATGTCTAAGGATTTCTTTTAACAGCAAGGGGTACTTGACGAGGCGACTTCGAGGAATATCTAGGAAACTCCAAAGATCTAGCTTTCGACTGAAGGGAGACTCCAGACAGCGCTGGAGGAAGTCTTGGACTCGTGGGTCCTGTTTCTTCTGATCCAGAAGAGCCTTGGCCGCCAGCTGGTTGCTACAGTAGCCTCTGTAGGCGTTCAGGCCTGGTAACTGGGGTGCAAAGACAGAGCATGACGCATCCTGACGTGACCGGGTGCACAGTAAGCCATGAGCACAAACCACAAAAGACAGCCTGACCCCACGTGTGTAACCGGCTGTGGAGTTCTCCTGGCTCAACTGAGGACTCGTGGCCTCACTAAGACGTTATTATCTGTGCTGCTTCTATCATATGTCACACCCTGATGCTGTGGGCCTGCGCGTTCTCTTGTCTGAGGTCATAAACACAGAAATGGCCTTCATTACCGAGTCCCCAGGAATCCTTCAACAGGGCCTGGCATACAGCAAGTCTTCAAGCATTTATTTACATGAAGACTGCATCAGATGCTAAGTACCATAGCACCATGGACAGTCTGCTGAAGCAGGGACATTATTTGCAAGCAGATCTGTAACACAATACAGTTCTGTATTTTTTTTACAAGACTGTAAGTTCTTATCATCATAACTTTGCTGGACTTTAATGTTTCATTGCTCTTAGAGACTGGTGGCAGACAAGGCTGGTGTGAGTGACACTGTAGGCCGCAGCACTGCTGGTTACACAGGATGACTTACTCACGTACCCAATTCACGAGAATGTGACCGATCTGTTCCACGGTCCCATCAGGCTTGGTTGCTTCTCCTATTCTTGCTAACAGATCTGAGGGCACAAGAGAGAGAGAGCAGTGACACACTGACAGGAGAGGACTGGCCAGAGTGATATCATCGTTAATGTAAAATGATTGTTCCTGCTTTTGAGACAAATGGAAAGGAAGGGTAAAACTGACCTTCGTGCAGGGGGATGTAAGCATCCAGGTCTCCAAATATATGTGTGAGCTCCTCTTCTGACATGATGGACAGCTTTAACATGGGGTCATGGTAGGCCTGTCAGAGGGAAGAGACACATCACGCAGAGAACGAGCAAGGGAAACACTTGGGCAAACTGTCCTTGAGCACACCCTAGTAAGTACACATCGAGGACACAGCTTTTGGAGAAATGCTGTAATTTATGCTCACTCCTAAAAGTTTACTAATGGTCACACTTGAAAAGCTGTGTTTCAGTCTCAAGCCTAAGATGTAGCCATCAGTAAACCTCTGCTGCTTTCTACTTCCAAGGTTAGGGAGGCTCCCTTTAGAAGCTGTGAGACGTCATCTGTAAGGCTGGCACATGGTGAGCGACTACTGACCTTTCTAGCGAGCTTGAGATCCTCGATTAAGTCCTGTTCTCCTCGGGACAATTCATATATTGCCTAAAACATCCAGTAACAACACAAGTCAGACATGAAGTTCATGTAATTGACATTTGCAGTGCCTAATTAAGAGACTTGGTCTGAAAATTCTAATTCAGGATGGAATCTAAAGTAAGCTTGAGTTGCTGAATCTGACGACCACCACCACCCATTATGAATTGTTATAGACTGGGTGGCTGGGAATAGTTGCTCAAATAAAAACAATCAAATAAAAACAATCACGTGTTAGTTTCCTATTCCTCTGGCAAGATATAAATTTTAAAACTTTTTTTTCTCTCTCAGTATAACTCAATAATACTGTTCGGGTACTTGGGAACCGAGTGCTGCGTACCTCCTGTCGTTTGATCTCTCGAGTGGTCAAGGACTCCTTCATACTGATGTCTAGCATCTCCGACCATAGTGCACTGCTTCTTCTCTTGGTGGGTGTGGGGACTGTGGCCCTGCTGAATGACTTCTGGGTAGAGGCTGGAGATCTGTGGTCACCACGAAGGGTAAAGGACTAGAGAGGCAAACCAAGGAGATGGTGAGATTTGGAGGCTGCAATAATTACCTACATTTAAACAATGCATCCTAAAAAATTAAGCCACATTTCTGAAGATTTCTCAATGTATAAAGCAATCATTTAAGTTTAATCTAACAGTAAAAATACTCAGTAACTCCAGTTAGCTGTGGGGAATGTAGATGAGAGGAGGAGCCTTTGACACAGGATCCGATGAACACGGCTTGTACAAACACTACCCGTAAAGCATTCCCCACTCAGATCCCCAAACCAAACACCATGTCTAACAACGCAAACATGTTTGTACAGCTCAAAGGAGACAAATCTCCAGCGTCTATAAAACATGCCCTAATGCATCCCTCCCGCTCTCACCTGTATGGTCTGACCAAAGCGCCTGACTGCTCCATTTCTTACGGGAGAGATTAAGTTTGCCAAGGATGTGACCCGACCTAGGGGCCGAACTCTTTTATTGCTTGGCTCCTGGGAAAACAAAACCAGATGATAATAAATATGGGTTGAGGTGTAACGATTTCATACAAGCCCAGACAACGTTAAACCTCTTACCAAACATGTTCGTAGCAGACAGGGAACTACAAAAATGATTGTTGTTCTTCATGCTAAACTGGAACAATAGCAAATAACAACAGCTTAAGAAAACCAATGTTTCGTCTCTGTCCCAGTATTGTGTATTTCCTTAACTACTTCAGTTGGAGAATAACCTTTAAGCATGTCCAATACTGAAATGGGTCAAGAAATGGGCAGAGGGGAGATTCAAAGGACTCCTTGGTTCTGACAGGCCTAGAACCCGGGCTCTACATCTTGTGATGGCACAGCCAGGGCCTCTCCTGTCAGGGCTCAGAACCAGTACAGCTTTGAAAACAGCAATAGCCCAGCAAAGGAGCACTTAGCATCCTTGGATCTCAGAGCTTCACAGAGCTGGTATGAGCTACACAGGACACACAGTTCCTGAAATGAAGAACTCCAAGTCAAGTGCATCCACAAGGGGAGTGCACACTGTGTGCACTTGGTGCACGTGATAAGATGTGAGGTAAATGATGAGGGTTGGAAGGATATATAACTTAATATTGCATTAGAGACCACCCAAGCTGGGTGGGGGTGCACACCTCTAATCCCAACACTTGGGAGACAGAGTCACGTAGATCTCTTTGAGTTCAAGGCAGAAGGCAAACCAGGATTACATAGAGAAACCCTATCTCAAAAAGAGATCACCATTAAATTAAAAAGTAACAGAAAAATATGCTTTCCCCTAAAAATTCTGACAAGACCAAAATTACTTTAAAAGAGAAGGGCAAGGGCACCAAATAAAAATAACCCTCATATAATTTAAGAACAAAGTGGGAAAAAAATGACAAAGTTAAGTAGAAGCTTCAATGAGTCCAACAGCCCAGGAAGCTTTTAAGCTCCTGATTGTGTGTGCGTGTGCACACACACCCACACACCCACCAGGAAGGAATGGTGATGACTGAAGACTTCAAAGAGAATCCAAAACTTTGGAGGCTTTAAGGACAGAGTTATAAACCACTCCCTCCATCCTCCAACTAACTAACTGGGAAGCAAAACTTCAACTATAAACCACAATGAGCTGTCCAAGAGGCCTGAGACACGCAGTAAAATGGCAGATGCTGTCTGACGAGGGCACGTGTGAGTGCCTCCAGCACACATCTGTGCAGACTGAGTGACACACCCGTGTGCAGGGGCAGCTTGGGGCATTCCTTTCCATTTAGTAAAGACAGCACAAAGCGTCTCCTGTGAATGGAGATAGAATTACCTCACGAAGCAAGCCTTGCAGCATGAACTAGACACAGAGCAGCTGCCTGACTCTCGTGTTCGGAAGCAGAGGTTGGCACCTCGTCCCTGTTCAAACACAAGTTTCACTTCCCAGTAAATCACCAAATATTTAATATCCATTTGAAGGTCTTTAGAAAGGTGCACCGCCCACGAGTTAGAAAGTAAAAGTCAGGGTACCTAATATAGTGTGTGCACTTGGCAGGTTAAACCGAGGCTTGGCAACAGTTCCAGGCCAGCCTGACCTAGCCTGGGCTACCCAGTGTGAGTTGAGAAAAGCAAAACCAAACCAAACCAAAAACTAAACTAAACCAAACCAAAATATACAAACAAAAATGGCTAACATGGTAGAACCACCGTTGGGAACTCCTTTTCAAATAATGAAAAAGGTAAAAATGGCCTACTGTCAGTTTCAGGATACAGACGATGTAGAAGAAAAGATCATACTTTTTTTTTTTTTTGGCGGAGAAGTGAAACGGATTAGGCACTCAAGAGTCAGCAAAAAGGTAGGAGCAAAATCTGTATCTTTGGGAATGTGGCTTACAATTTGAGCTATGTAAATTATAAGCAAGGGGTTGGGGATTTAGCTCAGTGGTAGAGCGCTTGCCTAGGAAGCGCAAAGCCCTGGGTTCGGTCCCCAGCTCCGAAAAAGAAAAAAAAAAAAAAAAATTATAAGCAAAAGTGGTCCTTCTACAGGTCCAAGCGAACCACCCAGCTATCTGATGTACTAAGGACACGAGCATCTGTATCACAAGGCTGTTGTTACACCCACATGCACCTCTCCGGGACAGGACTCAGCAGGGATATTTGGAGGTGATGAAAGCCCGCCCCACACTCCCCCGCAGGCTCAGACACCCTCCCCAGCCCCCGCCCCGCCAGGCCCAGCTTAATTCTGTAATGGTGGCAGGGGTGATTAGCTTAGAGTGCTGGAAGGCTGTTAGAGTCCCTCCTAAAGACAAGCAGCAGATCTGGGAGAATAAACAACGAGTGCTAACGAGGCTCACCCTCAAGGAGCGTCCACTGCAGGGTGATGAGGGTCAGGGTTCACTTGGAAGGGGAAAGCCGCTCAGGAGGCTCTGCTGTTTGCTGAGTTAATCTTTAATCAGACTACCTTAGTTCACTGGCCAGGGCGTCCATCACATGAGGGAATGAATCTGCCTAACCCTGGGCTTCTCATGGTTCACCCCCACTAACTCTGTGTCCTAGGACATTGCCAGAATATCTATAAGCAGAGAGTTAAGTCTACCTTAAAGCTTTACTGGGATGCATCTTATTGATAAACCCAGCAGCTGGATGAAACTCTTGGGGGAATTTAGCATTTTGTAGCTTTTTTCCCCTAATGATGTCATTCATTACAGGGCATTTTGTAGAGTCAATTGAATCATGATACTTTTTTTTTTATTCCTTTTGGATTGCTCATATATAATCTCTCACTTGGCAACAACTTTAAAAACAGGAAAACAAGAATAAAAAAAGTTTTTTTTTCCTTGAGAAAGATAAAGACAAGTTTTGATCACCAAGTATTCTCTTCTTTTACACTCAGGTCATTAGGGCTGTGTTACCAGTTCTGAAGCCAGGACTCCGTTCCTGGTTATTTGAATGCTCCAAGTAAAGGGACCAGGAAAACAGCCCATGTCTCATACTAACAAAAATGCACATCCTTGATGGCCTAAGAGATAGCTCCTTTGGGTATTTCACTCACAGAATTGTATGAAGAAGCATTCTCTACCCAGACAATGCTTATTCATTTTATAACATGTAAGAAAAAGCGAACCCAAACAAATAACAGAATTCAGTATCAACCCCCACACAAAGATGGCAGCCTATGTATGTAGAACAAACATTCCCTGAGGCATGTGATTAAACTGCTCATGGTTAATTAAAATGGACAATTACATATATCTCCCCTTCCCCCCCAAAATCACCACTATCAAAAGATCTGGTAGGCTGAAACCATAACCATTTCTACCACGGAAGCGACCAGGCACAGGACACACCTCAGCACCAAACAACTAACAAATTACATAAAATTTCATAAAATAATTTTTTCATAAATGTTTATAAAGATTTGAGAAAGCCAAAACGACTTCAAGCAAAGCCAGGCAGGCAGAGGGTGAGTGTTCTGAACTCAAATCCCCCTTCGGAAGAAAAGAGGGCAAGCTTAAGTACGGGGAAAGCAAAGTGAACACGTATCCCAGGTCGGACTTTACTCACTTGTTCTTACTTCTCCTTCCTCCCTTAAACAGTCCCCAAGACTTAGTAACACCAGTTAGAAAAAAACCACAACCATACCGAACACGAGAAACGTTTACTTAGAGACTCAAATATATTTAAAATCGCCTTTGTATGTAACTTTTCAAAATTTAGCTATGCTATATAAAAAAAATTTGCTTAAACTTAGACCACAGTTCCTAAACACATTTCAGCCTTGCTTATAATAGTTATACATTTTAGGACGTAATACGGTTAAAAGTTTAAAAGTGAAGTTGCAAAGTCTTAGAAGTTCTGCGGAGTTGGAAAACATTCCTTTGGTCTGCTCTTACCTCCTGCTCCCTGAAGGGCTGGTTATTAACATCTAAGACCCGGATCGTCCTTTTAATGGGCAGGAGACCTCCGATCTCATCATGCGCCACCATGCTTTACAAGTGTCCCTTCAAGTCTTTCGGGTTAGTCCACATGCGAGTCAGCCCTGCAGGGCAACACCGCCAAGACGCCGGGCTTTTCTTCTGAGTGCTCAGCCTGGCCCGGCAGCCATGCGCCCATGCCTCCCGCTCGCGGTGGAGCGCTGTGCTTCTGCAAAGGCAGCGAGCACGCACGCAGACCTCAGGAGCCCGGGGCGGGGCCAGGACCCACGTGACTCCCGATAACAGCCGAGGGGCGCACCTAGGCTGCTCCGTAGCTGTGAGCAGCGCCTGTCCCTCCCAATAAAAAAAGCACTGGAACTTGCACTGGAAGAGCTGAAGCCCACAGGAGGCCGAGTGAACGCCAGAGGAACACACCTCAGTTGCTTCTCTAGCACTTAGTTACAGATCCTTTTCTCTAAAATTAGTGCCTTGGAGAGGACTGAGTATGGGATAAAAACAGCAAAGACTTCTTCTGGGTTAAAAAATTATGTAGTAAAAAGAGCCCAGTTAAGCACATCGGCTTAAGCACAGCTGCAAAATTACCTACCTCTTAAAACAAGGTTCCTATCGGGGCAGAGGGTGGGGGACAGAGGAGTAACGGGGGAGAGGCATATGTGAAAATGTCACAGTAAATCTGTTACTTTGTGCACTGAAAAACTAAAGTAGTTACTGCTTCCCTCCCCACCTTTCACAAAAAATTCGAGGACTGACGGAAGCACAGTGGCATCTTCAGTTCACTCTATTCTGGACTGCCCTGTCTGGGCAAAGCTAGCCTGCGCTAGTTCAAATTTTTAGGCTCAGTATGCTGGTCACCAGACATTTCTGTTTTAAAAAATTAACAATTCACAATTTGGTGTGAGACATTTTATGCCATAAAAACACACATCAGGATCCTTCCCTAAACTTATCTTGATGTGGTCTTAACGGGGTCAACGACCTGCATACAAAACGTTGCATTTTATAGGGGAAGAACAAGCCCACCCCCCAGGGAAAGTCACCCAGCAGGTAAGTTGCAGACTTTGCAAAAACGGAACTCCCTCCTGTGTGTTCTGCACAGTAGGTCCATCTTAACAGTGTGCTGATATGAGATGCTGGTAAACTGCAAGGCTATTGTGAAGTATTTACAAGCATAAACTAAGCCCTGTATGGAAAAGGCACAACTGTAGATACTTGGCTGATAAAATGTAGGCTTATAGCCGAGATCCTAGTGTGTAATGGCAGGCTATATGGGGAGGCAGGGAAAAGGAAGCTTTTGCAAGTTCCAAGTAAGCTGTGCAGCTAGCTAGCAAGTGCCACTCGGGGCCACCCTCCCGCCTGACACAGGGACAAGTCTAAAGGCGTGATTCCCTGGGCCTCCGATGCCTCTTGCTTCACAGGATTGAGTAAGAAGCACAAGGATGAGGAGACGGACTCCTGCAAGGCCGCAGGCTGTGACAGTGCAGACGCCTGTTGCTAATGTGGGGTTGGAGGTATTGAAGGTGGTTAAAAGGTGACTGGGAAAACAGGCAAATCTCACAAGGCATAAAGTTTTGCCTCAGGTTGGGGCAGTGGGGAAGGAAAGGACACACGCAAGATGCCAAGGATTTTAAACATATAATAACTTTCACAAGCAGAACAATGATTTTGCAAGAAAATACTAAATTTCTTCTTGACACACTGCATTTGAAGCAACAAGAACACACAAGTGAAGTCATTTGGGAGGGGTATGGAGAAGACATTTGCATGGATTTTCTTAGGAAAAATCTGAATGAAAACACAGTTTAAGGGGTACAATTCTGGAGGAATGACCACCAGGGGAAAGAGAATTCTGCAAACTAAAGAGAGAGAAAGCAAGAAAGAGGGGAAGAGGGAAGGGAAAGATCTGCAGGTCTTTACTGAGCACCTCAAGATCTGTCAGTTGGACAGAGGCAAATCCTGGGAGGGGACAATCAGTGGCAAACAGTGAGATGAGACTAAAGCACGACTTACTAATGTACAGCCTAGTGCCACCTTGTCCAGGGAAGGCCACTGCTGTCTACTGTCTATGACTACCAGTGTGGTTTTCCTGAGAGGGGGGCCTGTAAGACACTATGTGGACCAGGCTCTGAGTCTGTCTTCTGAGTGCTGGGCCTCAGGCCTGTGCTAACCCATTCAGGCACCTGCGAGCATCTCACAGGAGGGAGCATCTTACTGTTTTGAACTTTGAACTTTTTGAGTTGCTATATTCTGTCAATCACCTGTTACTTGGTTACACCTAGGTGACATGTGATGTGCTTAGCCTTAAAGATGGATGACTCTTTGTATAAGAAGCCTCTTTACAGCACTACTCGGAGGAACCTGGACGCTGTGGACTTTCAGGTAAGATCAAAGGTCTGCTTAAGTTCTTCGAGATAATACGAGTAAATAGTGTACGCCAGGACCCATTGAGTCGTCTGGCACAGTTAACTTCCTCAGTTAAAAACCAACGCAAGTGAGGCCAGTACTATGGCCACACAGTCTCAGGGAAGAGAGGACGAAGTGCAGTAGGAGTTAGGAAAGAGGCTGGGTCTCTTACCCAATGTTTTCTCGAAATTGTTTTTCCACTTAGCTCTGTGTGAAGTATGGCCAAGATAAGGAGGGGAAGGGATAGTTTTCATTTCCTTCTTTCAGCTGGGACCCCAGGGGGAAAGGTGGAGTCTGTGTGAAGCAAATGGGAGCTAACAAACAAACAAACAAACAAACAAACAAACAAACAAACACAAAAACCTCTGGCTGACCACCACTGAACTCTTAGTTTCCTTTCAAATGTGTAGGCTTATGGTCCAACCACGAACTCACAACTCCTCAATGTCCTACAGGCACACTGTGGACAGGTACAGGGTCAGCTGGCACAGACCGTTGACCCAGCTCTTCAGTTTACTCAAAGGAAACTGAAAGGGAGAGGGGAAGAGCAGGAGAGCGACTACGGACCTACCCTGTGCTACAGCTCCATGCATGTGACTTTAATAATGTCACAAAATACTGCGCCCATCACCTTAAAGATGGAGAAAGACTGGAATTTAAGAAATGTATTTAAAGGAGAGAGCTCAATGTGTTTACCTTTGTTGTGGTGTATCTTTCAGACAAGGGACTAGGCAGGAAACCCTTCGCATATGTTTTGGCCCCTACACAGTACCTAGAAAGCAGTGTTCAGCAGAACTAGGTTTCAAGTCTAACCTCCTGAGTCCTGTGCTCATTTAGTTACTGACTGCCAGTGTCTGATAGTGAAGGAGACCAGGGCAGCGGCTGGGCCTTTAGGTGACTTCAGATAGGCACAGAGATAATTCCCATTGTTTAATGCTAGGGGAGGCCTTATTTCAACCAGTGGCCATGCCTGACGAGGCTCTCAACGGCAAGTCAGTCACAGCTCTTGACTGATGGCACCGTGGGGGTGATTAGCTGGTTGAATTTCCATTGTGTGGGGAATAAGATATGAAAAATTAAAACTTATCTTTCACTTATCTAAAAATAACACAGCGTGGCAAACTGGATCAAGTTTCTGATAAAACTGCTGGTTTTCAAGGTCAGATTTAGTTATTTATTCTTTGCTCTGCCTTGGTGGAGAGGGCAAGAGAAAGGTCACATTGTGTCCTCTGTCTACCAAAAGGGGACTGTTAGGTTATCCTTACATCATTCCCACATTTAATGCGAAAAACTCAACCTACATTTAACGTGAAGTAAACTCAACCTGAAAGTAACCACCACTTTTTGCTGTAGGTACTGTTTCCATTTTCTTTTATCAGGTAAGTTGGCAAGTAGGCTCAGGACTGTCAAAGACCAACTAAGTTCTCTGCTGCCCTCTACAGGAAATATTGTGGAATGCAGGGACAATCTACTCTCAACATGGTAATCATGTTTGTCTAGGTTGCTGTATAGATGATTACATAAACAAACTTTTCAGTTGAAGAAAAACATAGATGACAGTTAAAATTTATACCTCTGGCCCTCATGTAGCTAGTTAATAAACTAAATATATATTTAAATATTGTGTAGTGCATGAAATAGTTTCCACAGGTCACAAATACTTCAGGACCTTTTCTAAATGCAAGGAACTGTTCTATTTTTAAAACTCTAGAGTTAAAAATCACAAACATGTATTATTTGTCTAACTAAAATAGATAAGTTATAAATAACATTTAAAATGTTACTAAAAAGGGAAGTACCATTAAAGAAACGGGAACTTTTGAGAAACCAGCTCTTCAGAGGATGAATAAGCTACAAACAAAAAAGGGCAGATGCATTATGAAAGAATTAGTAACGAAGTTATTTGTGGATTTGTTTTCAAAAAGTTACTGGATTACAAGAGTGTGTGTACTCAAGCTTTAGTAAGCACTTTGGTTTAGAAAAGAGCTTAGCTGAGATCAATTAAGTGCTATGGAACAAGAGTCCAAAAGGTGACGTTTGCATCTTGTTCTCTGTAATAACAACAAATAATAATAATAAACCCAGATAAAATGGGTACTGCTGTCTGTGGTGACTTTGTCTCAAATACACAGGATAATAACAATTTCCGGTAAAATGTATTATTTGTCTTGAAATCTTTTATTATTGTTGTTGTTGTTATTATTATTATTATTGCATGTGTGATATTTATGTGTGTAGATATAACTCAGAGGATGACTTTAGGGCCTGGTTCTCTCCTTCCACTGTGGGTTCTCTGGTGCCTAGCTTGTATGGCCAAGGCCTTTACCTCCCGAGTCATCTTGCCGGCCCACATCGCTTCCAGTGTATGCGGATGCTGACTCCTCCCATTCCCTCTGAACCTGCACTGGCCCGGGCTGGGCTGCTGCGTCTTCGGCTCACTTCCCTCTCCCCTCACTGACTTCAGTCTCGGCTTCTGCACAGCGTCACGCCTCACCTCGCCTCACCCCCATGTATGGCTTGCCTCCCACTGTGCTCATTAGACGCTGCTGTGTGCAATTTGCGCTTAGGCTGTGAGAACAGGTGACTCCGAGGACATCCCTGACCGGAGCCCTCAGGAGCTGTGGTAATAAGCGGCCCTCTTTAGAGCTCTTGAGAAGACAACGTCACGGTGCATTTACATGGCTCTTCAGTGTGTCCCAGCAAGGGCAGCTCTGCCCAGGGTGGAAAGTGGCTTAATTACACACATCACATGTTCAGTCTCCTGGTTCACTGTCCCATCTATCACCTGAGGACACATCTCAAGATAGGCCATCTGTCCGTGAGAGCTCATTCCACGGAGGGGTCCCAGGCTAGGTCACCTCCACTATGCCTGGCCTTACCGACAGGACACACAGGTGGAAAGGACTCCAGGGCCGGACTGAGATGAGGGCTCTGCTAACGCAGAGGCAAGGCCACGGTTTTATAAACAGTGCTAACAAATGAGCAGTAGGGGAAACCGTGGTTTTTAAGAACTGCTTTACATTTTAAAAATTTAATTAATTTTTATTAATAGAATTAATTTTTACCATTAATTTTTAAAAGCCCTGAAAAAATATTCAGCGGATTCTTCTTAATGTTTTCTGAACTGTGGTGACAACAGCCAATTTCAGCATCCTTGTCGTCTGAATCCTTACGTTTAGGCTAAGATCAGAAGCAGTACTGCACACCAGGAACAGACACTGAGAACAGCCATCAGGCAAGGAGGACTGTGGGTGTGGTGGCCTCCACCATACACACTCAACCTAAGAGCTTCTTGTGGGGCTGTGGTGAATGACAGCAGAGCGCAGTAAACGGATGTGGTGTTTCTTACTCTGTCCACTGTACAGAATGCCCAATCTCCTTTGGCGCCCGGCCTATGACTATTAATCTGGTCTGTGTTCTTGGAACCTTCACTGGATGACCACAAGAAGCAGTCGGTTTTTTTATGAGGGAAGTCCATATTCTCTTTCATGTTCTGAGGTTGTTAACTGTTTGTTAATTGTTTTGTTGCTGGCCATAGCTCTGCAATGACCCCGACAGTCCATAAAACATTATGTTAGTCTACCATGCCAATGACATCAATATTAAAAAAGCTAAGTAAACAGGAAGTATTCTGGATGCCTTAGGAAATCAAATACAAGCCATAAAAATTCAGAGGTTACCACACTGGGGAGTTTTAATAGAGCTGATGGCCGGAGGCTTTCTGGACTCTCTCCTTTGAAGGACAGGCAGTCCTAAACTGCACCACGAGTACTAGAACACAGCAACAGGCAGGGCCCAACATTTTCTGAAGGGCGCATTCATTCTGCTGCATCTGGGAATTCTCTCATCTGATGAGACGGCCTGAAAGGCTGACTATCGAGTACTTTCAGAGTCTTGAGGTTTGAGTGGGACTCTGGGCAACAGAAATCTCTGTAGCAGGCCATGATTTAAGCTGCCTGCTGCGTGTAACCTTGCACAGCTGATCCAGTCTGATGTGCTAATGGCAGACAAGAATGCTGTGTGATACCTCTGGCAATGTCAGGACGTTTCAGAATGCAGAGCCCAAGGATGTTAGAGCAAGGTTAACGCCTCCCATGATAGAAAACTGCTGCTGAAAACAGCCCCTGGTGTGCTGGCGAACCAAATACGGACTCAAGAGCCTCTTACAAATAGCATGTCACGACATCAGAGCTGCCTCACATGAGCAGTGTCAGGCAGAGTCAAACTAGAGATTGGGCAAGTGTCAGAGCAATCTAAGGATCGATGGAACTGGGCCACTTGGAATCATGTTTAAGCAAGAGTACAGGACACCAATAAATTATATTAATTCATAATCCTGATGGCCACGTTACCTGATATACTGATATTTTAACTGTAATTGGTAGTAAGGCAGCCATTCTCTACAACGAATTGACAGAAGATAAATGGATTAGCTTCACGTGTTGCTGTGAGCAGACAATGGATCACTACCACATTATATACATTGAGAATGCTTCCTAAGAGATGGGTTAAAAAATATACTTCTGGGGTTGGGGATTTAGCTCAATGGTAGAGTGCTTGCCTAGCAAGCACAAGGCCCTGGGTTCGGTCCCCAGCTCCGAAAAAAAAAAAAAAAATATATATATATATATACTTCCAGGAGACAGGGCAGTAAGGTGCACACTCAGCTGTGGGGGGGTTGGGGAGGATGAGGCACAAGGGCAGACTTCCAGGCTCCTGAGTAGCAGCAAACACTTTAGTTAATTGTCAGTGGCTTGAAGAGCCTTAGTGAAAAGCTAGAAATAGGAATCTGTGAAGTAGGCGGATGGACGAATGCATGACAACAGTCACAAAATAAGAGGCCTTTGCTTCATGTTAATCAGAGCTGGGAAATAGGAGGAGTCTGTAACAGACAAATTTAGCTTTTATAGGTCCTAGGTCTGATGCAGTGATCTGATGCTAAACACTGGACATACAGCACCAGTCCAAGCAGTGGCATTAGCTTATTCCCTTAGGGAAATGTCTGCCAGGTTTGCCTGTGCTGGAGCATGTGCTGTAAGCTCCTTCGTTTTTAGTTTTGAATATGTTCTCCCGTGTGTGTATGTCATTTAGTCATCCTGTCTACTGCTCAGTAAGCGGTGGGACTTATGCTACTGGATCCACTCTGTTAGTGTCTTCTTGTTGAGATGCTGCAGATGATGTTTACAGGATACTGGTTTATTGTCTTTCTCGAGTCTTCTTTAGCTTTGGGATCAAGCTGTGCCTTCAGAGTGAGTTAGGGAGCAGTCCCTTTTGCTTTCGGTTGTTTTTGGTTTTTTCCTGGCGAGTTAGAGGTCATGGTAATTCTTGTTCAGGGCTTTGGTTCAGTTGTGTACTGGTCACAGGCATATCTAGCTTTCTCACGGCCCTTTGGGTTGGTCTGTCTCTAGGCATCTGCCACTGGTCTAGGTGGGGTTTCTTATGGTGCTGCTGTAACAATGCTTTACTTTTATATTGTTAATTGGAAGCCACATTCTTTTCTTATATTTATCATGTTAGTCATTTGAGCCTTCCTTTTTGCTTGCTCAGGCTATACAAAAGTTTGTCAGCTCCATTAAACTTTTCCAAGAAATGAATTTCGGATTCACTGATTTTCTCTGTGGCTTTTCACTTGCACTTTCATTCCTCTGCCACTTTTCTGCATCCTCCCTTCCTTCTGTTAGCGTTACACTGACACTGACTTTCTTTTGCTAGACCCTTGAAGTGAAGTTGGGTGGTAGCCCTAAATTTTCCACTCCCCTGCCTCTGTCTCTCTCAGTACTGGAAGCCAGGCTGTGCCACCACGGTCACTGTGCTTTCCTTCTCACGGGCCTCATGCACTTCACGTCCCCAGTGACCTGTCCTCCAGTGCACTGCTGGCTTTCGAGAACAGTGGACTCTTTCAGACACTTGTGCATTTTCTACTTCCCCCTGTTAACTGCTTTCTTGTTTTACTTTACTAAGACCAGAAAAAAACGGTTTGTGTTATTGCAGCCTTATGAAGTTTATTAAGGCTTATTCTCCAGTCTAACGCATGGGGACCTGAAAAATGTTCTCTGTGCGTTTGAGGAAGACGTGGATTCTGTTACCTTTGGATCAGATCCAAGTGGTTTACGTGCTGTTTAAGTATTTGATTTTTTTGGTTTGTTTGTTTGTTTGTTTGTGTACCTATGCCAAAGTTGGGAAAAATCTAAAAAGTCATAAAATACATGTAAATAAGAATGCAGGTATGTGCTTGTCATCACAAGCTGATGGCCACCTATGAAGTTATAATGTTTTTTGGAAGGTAAATATACAGAACTGGCAAACTGAACCTTGTAACTCTGTAATTATAGCTCCAGTGACCTACACTCCAGACTAAACACAGGCCTTCCTGACCTAGAGAAGTAAACTGACAGACAATGTTTAGTGTAGACATACATGCATGCATGCATATATACAGTGGCTACTCTGAAAGGGTTAGTTAGTGGATCATGATAGCCTATGTAATCCTACTGTACAGAGATTCATATGTTGTCAAATGTATACATGTAAAAAATTGCCTTGGTGACATTTAAATAGCTGGCTACTTTTTAAGTTTTTATGGTAAGAAAAATGTTCCTGTATGCTAAAAAGCACAAATATAATATATATCTAGCAATCTAAGCTAATCTTCACTTATAGACTGTGGGCTAGCAATGGTTTCTTAGAACCTTAGTCTTGGACTTAGCTTTTTGTTTCTGACCGAGAACCTTGATTTTCTGTGTCTATCTCCAGATTTTCTTTACTTCAGCACTGGCACCAGCAGCTGGCTTCACTTTATGGGACTGGTCACAGGGAAATAATATTTGATACTTTACAAGACAGCAGGTAAAGCTCAGGCTCGCAGGCAGATGGCGTGCACAAGCATTTACCAATGGGCTGGTTAACTCAGTAGCTTTCCCGTGTGGGTTACAGACAACCACCTTCAACCACTCACATGCGTGCCTAGGAATATCACCAAATTACCCACACGGTTCAAGACGCCACTGATCAAAAGAGGCATTTACAGTGCTAGGTCGAAAGCTGCCAACTCTTTATTTTCACTCCTGATACCTTAAAAATTTCTCATTTGTGTATTATTTCATTATGCTTAATCCAAAAATGGCAGAGGGCGCCAATACTCAGAATGTAGTCCCTGCTATACCTTTAAACTGGTAAAGAGCCGAGTGACGTTCTGAAGCCCTCTGTGTTTTTTGTAACCACCTCTTCTACTTACAGAACCCTTTCATGAAGACACAGTTCAGCATTGCTCACCCTGGAGCCTTTCTCAGTAACAAAGATCGAAGGCCACTTTCCACTTCACGTCAAAAGGCAAAGGCAAGTTTACAGCTGGGGAAATGTAGAGGTGAGACATGCCTTTGAAGGAACAAACATGCATCTATATGAACTGTTTACGTGTGATACAGAAGGCTCTTCACACACACACGCACACACACACGCACGCACACACACGCACACACACACAGACACACACAGGCACACACACAGGCACACACACAGGCACACACACGCACGCACACACTATAGACAGTGCTATGTTTTACTGAAAGAAGCATGTAATGAACAGTCAGTTATAGGACAAAACTGGCGACAATTTCTAATATGAAATTCTAAATATGAGACGTCCAAAACCACATCACATAACCCAGTGATCACACCATCCCACCATCTATTTAAGGACCCTGGTCTTCTTTCATTCATCTGACCTTTATTACTTCATACATTCGTCTGTCAAGTGTTTTTCTGATTACTTACACGTCAGGGTATGTGGCTAGCTTACTGAACATAAAGATAAATAAAGTAAAACAGTAAAATAGGACAAACATTATACACATTGATTACCTTTAGAAAGAGCAAAAGCAGGAGGCTGCTGGAAGAATACCATTTTTAGTGTTTTTCTTGAGAGATAATTTCGAGAATGTCAGACTCTAACCCAATGTTTTTCTGTTCTGGCTACTTAAACAAAATCATTTGACTAGAGAGAAAGAGACCACACCCTGCACAGGTCCCACACCACTGTCTGTTGCCCAGCATTTACCAACTGAGGAAAACTGCTAATCCAAGGACAGCAGCTTTGGACCCAAGAACAGCTTGAATAAGAGAGCACCTAGTATTTTATATAACTGTGAATGCTTTGCTGCAGGCCACGTATTTGAGGCCATCTGACTTGTAGGCTTGCTTAGTTTTTGTAATAAAGGAAATAAAACAAAACAAAACCCCAAGTGACCCGGTATTTAATGTTTGGGAGGTTTCACAGGGAAGTTTGGACTCTGGTGAATCTTGAGCGCACCGGTGGGCCAGAGCCAACAGAGCCTGGCCCTCTGGGAAGGGTGTGGTGCTCTTAGGACCGGCCCTGCAGCTACCAGCTTTTTGTTTGCATAGGTCAAGGCCTTGGCTCCTGCCTATCACAGCTCATCAGGGTTTTGAGAATGGTTCTCCTTTTATTCTCACAAGAAGCAGAACCACAAAAAGATACTATGACCAAGGCAAGCTGAGAGAGATGGAGGTGTGGGGGTGAGAGAGCGCACTACTGGGCCTGATATGGGAGGTGGTATACCTTAACAAGGCCACACCTCCTAATCCTTCCAAACTGTCCACTGGGGACCAAACATGGAAATCTGTGAACCTGTGGGGGCCATTCTCATTCAAGCCACCACAGAGGGCATCTGGAGCCCGTTTTATACATCTCTGCTCAGTTTTATACTTAAAAAACAAACAAACAAACACCTGGAATGAACCTCTCTGCCTCCTGAACCCCAGATTCCTTGCTCCCACAGCATAGGAATAAGATGTTGTTTGTATTTAATACGGTAGCAGGGCTCACCTTCAAATCAAGGCTGCTAAGGCTTACAACATCATCATCTTTCTCTCGTCGTTTTCTTTTCTGTAAGAAAAAAAAAAAGATTGGCTCATCCATAAGCTATGTTACTGCATCAAACAAAGATTCCCTTCAACTGGCAAACCACTCTGAGGAGCTGGGGCACTTAGACTGATGGCTGCTCTCATTGGACGGGGTTCTGGTCCCAGCACCTAGGTCAGCAGCTCACAATCTCCTGGGCATCCAGTGCCTTCTTCTCCCCTCTGTGGGCACATGGATACGCATAGGCGCACACATAATTAAGATAACTATTTTTAAAAAAATCACTTCACAAATTATTTTGAATAGGGAGATTTACAAATTGCCTCTGGAATATGTGTGGCCTAAACGGTCCCTCTGACTGACTGCTCTCCCGCTAAAAACCTTACTCATGTGACATTTGCAGATTATGTTATGAAGCCAAGAAGAAAATGTTTTATACAGAAACACAGCAGGTTTCTAAAAAGGAACGTTTATCAAGGGGTGAGGGAAGTCTTTCTTCGGGGAAAAATCCTTTTCTCATAGCCTAAACTCAGGTTTATTGCCTAAAGCAGGATTTATCAAATGCAAGAGGACCCACCATGTCCTGGAATAATACTGAGTAATCAATCAGTTCTGCTCGGGGCCAGTGCTGGCAGAACTACTGGATAGACACCCTCAATAGCACCTTATCTTTCCGCACCTTAAAATTACACATTCTACTGTTGCAAATACCCAAAACTGACCATCTAAGGCTCTTTCCTAGTTCTTGACCCCAGGAGAAGGGCTTGGAGTGCAATTAGAATTGAGCAGAGTAGTTAAGAGAGAAAAGAAAAAGGCCTCGATAGATGGAGGGGGAATGACAGAGCCAGGCAGCACAGAAAACAGAGCAAGCCAGAGCAGACAAAGCAAGCCACCGTGAAAACGAGAGGAACTCTGTGAAGGTACGAAAGCTATCTAACCCCCCTGCACAAAGGAGAAGCAAAAGGTAATGTAAGTGGAAAAACAAAAAAATCTCAAGTTCAAATCCTACAAAAATCACCCCTTAGGAGCTGGAGAGGCAGCTCGGCTGTAAAGAGCACTTGTTGCTCCTGCAGGGACCCAGGTTTGATTCCCAGCAGCCACAAAATGATTTGTAACTACCCATAACTCCAGTTCCAGTGAATCCATAAATACCCTCCTCTGACCTCCATGGGCACCGAGCAGGAATGTGGTACATATACACATGCAAACAAAACACACGTAAAACAAAATGAATAAACATAATTAAAAAATTATAAACAATCCCTCAAATCTAAAATTATTCTAAGAAAAAAACAAAACAAAACCAAAAAACAAAGAAACAAAAACCCTCTACTAGGGAATGGGCAAACCAGAAGGAAACATTCAAGCAGCAAAAAGTGAAACACAGAATTCCCAACTGCGAAGACGATATAGTAATAACAGAACACTCTAAGTCGGGACTGAGAAGACACTCCATAACTCAAGTCACAGAGGTAAGCAACCTTCACTGATTGGGAGGTCATGTTAACCGGACGATGGTGGTGCGCTTGGGAGGCAGAGGCATATCTGTGGGTTTGAGGCCAGCCTGGTGTAATGGTTTGTATATGCTTGGCCCAGGAAGTGGCACTACTGAGACAGAAGTTGGTACCATGGACTGGGGTACTGCTGTGATAGGCCTGACCACGCTTTTGTTTGGAGGAATGTGGATTTGGGATTTTGGAAAGCAGTAGAATGCTTTAAGCTGGGCTTAATGGGATTCCTAGTAGGAATATGGAAGGCTTTGTTGCTGAGAGTGATTAGAAGTGTGCAGACCTGGAGATGCAGAGTTTGGAGTTTGCCCAGCTGGTTTCTTGTCTTGCTTTGGGGATTACAGTTAAGTGACTGGATGGGGGCCAGAAACTTCTATAGAACTATGGGGACTTTGAAAGTAGAACTAAATGTATTTTGCATTTTACTATGTTTAGGTATGGCCCCCATTGACTCATGTTTGAACAAGCCTATGGGGGCCAGGAAGTGAAATGTGATGGTTTGTATATGCTCTGCCCAGGGGGTGGGACTACTACAAGGTTTGGTCCTGTTGGAGTAGGTGTGGCCTTGTTGGAGTAGGTGTGTCACTGTGGGTGTGGGCTTTAAGACCCCCATCCTAGCTGCCTGGAAGTGAGTATTCCGCTAGCAGCCTTCAGATGAAGATGTAGAACTCTCAGCTCCTCCTGCACCATGTCTGCCTGGATGCTGCCCTGCTTCCCCCTTGATGATAATGGAATGAACCTCTGAACCTGTAAGCCAGCCCCAATTAAATGTTGTCCTTATAAGAGTTGCCTTGGTCATGGTGTCTGTTCACAGCAGTAAAACCCTAACTAAGACACCTGATCTGCAGAGCGAGATCCAGGGCAGCCAGTGCTACACAGAGGAAACCCTACCTTGAAAAACCAGAGGAAAAAAAAGGCCATGTTAAAAAAGATACAGAAAAGAATGAACACGGTGATCATGACTTTGCAAAGCCAGCTAACCCCAACCCCTAAATATTTCCATCTGGGGAACCTGCAAACAACTTGTACGGAATCTAGAGCAACACATATGGAGTTCTCACATGGGTTGGGAGAGTCTGCAGATGGACACACCTGCATAGGAAGGAGAGAACTTATAAACAAGGGTTGACCTAAGGATTGCAGATGAAAACCCAGGCGACCACTCACCAAAGTGAAGTCCCAGTGCGGGCCAGGGGTTAGAAATGTGAAGGAGCTGCCTCTCCGAAGGGAGCATCTATGGACAGAAGAGTCAGACAAAGAGATTGACTTCAAAATAGTAAGAGAATTGACAGGTAAAAGCCATAATTTTTACAGTCTTAGTCTCAAAACTAGTTAAAATAGTGACCCGATGTCAGCACCTAGAGAGAGCAAGGTCTTTCCTGATAAACCAAAATATAACAGGGTACACGCCATCCCCGAATCTTTATACCGAAGAGAGACTATATATATAAAATTAGTGAAGAGATCACTATTAAAAAACACAGTTCATCTTATGAGTATATACATAACTCAACAATATAAAATCTATTAATGTATATAGTAGCCTTGATAATTATTAATAATAAAAAACTAATGAACTTGGTATAACTCAAAACTTACAGCTAATATTTAAAATAAGTAAAAAAGACATTAATTCAATAAAACCCAGATTCTGTTATTTACATTAATGTAAATCAGTTAAAAATCAGTTCGTCTGATTTTTAAAAACTGGAGTTAACCCAACCTCTTGTGTTAACCTTTGTTAACCTTTCTAAAATATAGGCCTGTATATTTACAAAAATATAAATGTCTGCATTTACAAAATATGTAAAAAAAAATCGAAACGGCATAGGTTATAACCATGCGCTCTACGGTTAACCCCTTAGGCGTATAGAATGTGGAACGGTTTTTTCCCAACGTGGATAAACGACAGCCAAAGGAAAGCAGAAACAGCGGGAGCACGCTGAGGCTGGGAGGTAGTTACCAGCACTGGCCTGTTGGCAGGTTCAGCGGTAAAGGGAGGAGGAGCTGTATAATGGGACGGAAGTGAGGAGGCGCCAGTATAACCGGGTGGAGCTGTCGGAAGCTAATGGTGGGTTGACTAGAAGAGAACATGAAGCGATATCCACTGTGGCTAGAGATAAAGTGTGTATCTGGCTTTTTCTGGTTGATTCTAAGATGCTAGGGTGGGGTTGGAGATCTAGCACATCAGTTAAGACCACTTCCTACTCTTTTAGGAACTTGGGCGCCACCTGGTGGCTCACAACAACCTTAACTCTAACTTTAGGGATCTGATGCCCGGTTTTTGGCCTTCATGGGCACTAGTCACACATATAGTGTATATACATACATGCAAGAAAAATACTCACAAATTTCATTAAAAATAAATCTTAAACAATTTAATATTCAGGACAAAAATGTAAAGTAGACAGTTGCTAATAAAATTCTAGCTATTTTACATCAACTTTTATACAAGTTATTATTTAGCTTCTTGGCCAGGTCCATGGTCCATATGTAAGTCTGACCCTTACCTTGGCCTTCATGCATGATCTTCCTTTACCATACATTACATTACAGATGTATGTATATATCATAACACTACAGATGGCAAAATTACAAGCTTTTCGAAGTTGAAGAGAAAGCAGAAGTGTGTATTTCAACAAAGACAATAAAGAAAAACTGGCTATGAGAAAGGCCTCATCAAAAACAGTAGAACTGGTTGTTAAGACAGCTGTATAAAACACCCGCCACCAAATCTGCCACCGTCTGATTTCTAGGGTCCACATGGTGAAAGAAACACACACATGCCTGTACCTGCTCCCCCAAAACCGACCAAATAAACGTGAAATAGAAATTTTTCTTTCAGAGAATATACTTTGGTCATATTCTTTCCCCTTTCGCAGTTCCTCCTAGATCCTTCCCACCTCCCCACCCACCCATTCCTGATCTCCCCCCACCTCAAACAAATGGGAAAAACAACAAACCCAAAAATCAAAAACAAATTAAAAAAAAAAAAAGACAGTAAGGCAAAAAATACTAAAACAAACTCATTTATGTGCAGGATACACACATCAAAACAACCAATCAAGCAGACAAAAGCATGGTGTCTAGTTTTGTGTGGACCAGCTACTTCTGGTGTGGAGGTCTGAGTAAGAGCGGTCTCTATCTGAAGTAGAAATTGCTGGGCTCTTTGGAGACTCATTGCGTCATGTGATATTTTCTGGAAACTGTCTTATGAGAGGATGTTTTTGCCGAAGCATACATTCGAGACGATGTTTCGCTGAGAATAGGACACATGGTGTTTTTCTGGAAGCTGCCTGGGAAAAGGGCATGTGATGTGCTGGAGCAGACGCTAGAGAGGACACATGATGTTTGGAAAGTGTAATTATAACCCAAAAACTGACGCTCTGGCATTGGTTCACCTTGCCTTCTTCACTGATTGTCATGACTTCAGAGAGAAACGCAACAAAGAACTTCTCACGATATTCCTGGCCTTGGGCTGATTGGTGACTGGCAAAGCCTCATGTTTTTTTTTTCTGGATCAAACTGCCCTTGTTGATTCGTGAGGGGCATTTGCCAGTGGATCGGGCTACCACTGCTGATTCATATGAACTGAGATGCTCATATCCTGACAACGAAGACTGGAATTGCCCCTTCTGAACAGGTCCACATCTCCCTTTGCCTTATTAACCTTTCCTTTCCATTACCTCTGGTGGGTGGTGGGCTAGAAGGGAGGTTGAAGCATTTAAGAACCCTTATTAAAGTAGGCTTTGAAAAAAACCTAAGTCAACACCTATAGTCTTATATATATATATGAGTGCAAACTCTGTGAAAGGATTAGAAGGATTAAGGGGTATGGCCTTGTTGGAGGAAGTGTGTCACTGCGGATGAGTTTGGAGGTTTCAAAAGCCCATGCCAGGCCCGGTCAGACTGTCTTTGGCCTCCAGATGAGGATACAGAACCCTAGCTACTTCTCTAGCACCGTGTCTGCCTACATGCTTCCCATCATGATAATGGACTAGCCTCTGGACCTGTATAAGCCAGCTTCAGTTAAATCTTTCTTTTATAAGAGTTACCTCAATTATGGTGTCTCTTCACAGAAACAGAACAGTCACTAAGATACCTGGGCATGGTCCTTGCTCTGGAGTGTGGCTGATATACCAATAATACCCCATTGGAAACAAAACAACTTTCCTTTTTCCAGCAGGCATCAATTGCAAATAGCTTCTTGGTTCTGGGTGGGACAGTGTGTCCACTCTCCCATTCTCAGTGCTAGGATTATGTCTGGTTTGAACCTGTTTGCAGGTCTTGTGCATTCCGTCTGGAAGATAGTGTTTCCTTGGAGTCATCTACCAACTCCGGGTCCTAGAATCTTTCCTCTTCTGCACAGAACCAAAAAGGCTTTAATTCACTACATGATGTGACTAACTCCTCTCAAGAGAATGTAAGCCTCCCAAGAGCAAGAGCTCCATCTGCTTTTGTCCATCCCCACTGTCCTCAACAGTGTCTGATATTAGGGCAGGGGCAACAGTATTACAGACGAGGGTAGAATGAAGCACTGCTTCCATTCATCTTCTGGAAGCCCTCCTTCTCTGCTCTTTGACCAGTCCATCCTAATTCTTGTAATTCTCAGTCTCAGAGATGACTTCTTTCTGCACCCTGACTTCTTAAACACACGGTCTTTTTGGAAGACAGGAAGTTTCAGAAAGCAAGAATTTTGGCAAATATTGCCTTAAACTTCAAACTAATAAAAAATTAGTGCCAAGTGAAAGAACCCAGTTCTTTATAGAGTTACTTAATACAATGGGTTTACCCATGCCTTATTAATTAAAGTGTTTGCTTTTTCCTTAAAACCATTGGGCATGATTGCACTATAAGTTATATAAAAGATTAGTTTAACATCGTATCAAATGACCTGGGTAGGGAGGTACATACTGCAATCTGAGAATGGGGTGGAGCTAAGGAAGAAACACCAGTTTTTAGGCAGAATGGTTTGGAGCCTGCTAGGTGACAATTCCTCTCCTCACAATTCTATGGATTTTGGTCTGAGCACCTGCAGTCTACCAGATTTGGTGGAAAACAGCTCTGGTACAGAAGCACAGTGAGTTTGTGGCCAGTGTCTCTATGTAGTGAATTCTGGGATGACCAAGTCACATAGTGAGAACTTGTCTCAGAAACAAAACCAGAAAAACTGAAATCATGTCAAGTGGACCATGGGGATGTCTGACAAGATGATGCAGACACAAAGCTATTACTTTTACAGATTTAAAACTGACAGACAAGATTTCTCTGTCTGTGGAATTCTCTGCACAGACCCACGGTAGGTACTGAAGTTCACAATGCCTTAGATGACGCAGACACTCACTACCAGAATCTCACTGCATAGACACAGAATTTGAACAAAAGTTATACGCTTTGTAACGTCAATGTCTAACATTATCCTGGGAAACCACTATATTCAGTACTTTGAGACTATTCTTCATATTTTGAAGCTCAAAAGAATGACAGAGTAGTCCAGACAACTGCCATTTCCATTTCCTATTTAATAAAAATATTGTGACTTCCACAGCCTCTCTTCCAGACACAGATTTCTGAAATTAATTTAGGGTCCGCCTTTTCTAGACACACAGAAATGAAGACACAACACAGACTGTGAAAATGTGTTAATAACAGAAAAGCCAGAAAGTGTCTTTTCTCTCTGATCTCTTCACTCCGGAAGCCTGACCTGTTCTGGTCTGTAAAAAACATTTCATTTGAATAGCTGCTTTTAAAAGGCTGAAAGGGCTGGTGTCTGTCTGCTCAGGTGACAATTCCTCTTCTCACCACAGGGTCCATGACAGTCTGGATATGAGCGCCTGCATGGAGAGAACAGCTCTGGTGCAGAAGTATGGCTCCCCAGGGAGTGGGTTAAAGAAGATTGTCAACAAGTCCATCGAGTCCGCCCCTTCAAGGCAGGACCGAGCAGTGGCTGTTTGGGGCCTCGGCTCAAGGCTAGCACTCGGTGCGTCCCGCCGGGCTAGCGTACTCTCCTCCCGCGGCATTTCTGTCCAGGCATCCCCAGCCTCCCCTGCCCCATTACCAGTCCTTGCTCACCTCCCGGTTCTCCCGTCCATCCCGGTCCTGAGTCTCCAGACTCCGTCCCCCGCTCTCCCCCACCCACTTCTGGCCACCCTCACCTCTCGTTCGCCGCCGGCCCGGGTGTGTCGGCCGGAAGCCCCGCGGCTTGGTCCTCGCTGAGCACTGAGGCCCTGCGGCTTCTCCTCCGCGGCCGGGGTTGCTTAGGAGCCGCCGGCTCTGGCTCCATGTCCGGAGAGGGGGGTGGGTGGGGCGGTGGCCCAGTGCCCAGCAGACCGATCGTGGCGGGCACAGTGCCCGCCAGCTTCTGCGAGGCAGCAAGTTGCCTTCTAGCAGAGAGCGGCTGCGGCCATCATCCGGGGATTTGAAAATGGCGGCTGCCCAGAGATCGACCAATCAGAGAACGGGAAGCGGTTGCTAGGCTACGTGGAGTCCCGCCCCAGTGGGAAGACCTCTCACCACACTTTTAGGTGTCTGAAGGACAAACGCAAAGTAAAAAGTAGGGTAAAAGTTAGCTGTTTGGGGATTTATTCTAACTACACCCCTTATTCTTTCAAAGGCGGTCTCTACTCACTAGAACTTTCACGGCAGGCCAGGAAAAAGGATTGGAAGCTGTTTACCATTTGATGTTAGATGGGTTGAAGGTATTGACCCCAAAGTAAGGCGCAGTTGGGCATATAAACGCCAAATTATTCATGTGGGATATATGCCCAATTGCCAAAGACAATACCTGTGTTCTCCCGGTGTCTCTACATAACCAGTGAAATCTAGTTATGTCCCCATCTTTCTCTGCTTGCAAGACTACAAAAGGTGCAGCATGAAACAAGGGACCTTTTCAGGTTTGTATACGAAGATTGGCAAATAAAAACGTTCTTTGATCTTTAAATATTGCTCATGGTCTTAAATGTAGTCTCTCTCGTATACAGGAAGATATTAATGACTTTGTGTATAATAGAAAAATTAAAGGCAATCCGTATGAATGATTGGGATATATCTAAAAACAATTCATTAGCTGGGAACACTGATAAAGAAACTCTACCCAGAGTTTAATGGAATGCAGATATTTTGGTGGAACCACACACCTTTATCAACGGAAGCAAGGTGGTTTGTCTCTATCCCTGCAGATACAGAAGCTGGTTTTGGTGTTGTCACCACTGGTCCTTAGAGAACATTTACTGTCAGTATGATAGCTATTAAAAGATAGATGCTGGTGTGGGGACTTCGTGGGAGCAGTGCAGGAAAACTCAAGTTTCATTCTTGGGAAATTGTTCCTTTTTTTTTTTTTTTAACTACTCACCCATATCTATTGAGTATCTACAATAAAATACTAGGCTTTCAGCTAGGTCGTAGCATAAGAAAAGGAACTCAAGACACATCTTTGTCAGAGAACTGCCATGGTATATTGAAGCAAGTGGAAGGAAGCTGGCCTGTTGTATCAGTTGCTGTTCTGCTGTGATAAAATACAACGACCCAAGAAGAGTACGGAAGGATGAGTTTATTTGGGCTTACGGTTCCAGAGGGACGAGTGTCTGTCATGGTTGGCAGAGGCGGCAGCAAGCTGCAGGGACAGGGTTAGGAACACACGTGGTCACATCTTTGACTGCAAAGATAAAGGTAAAGAGCATGAACTGGATGTAGAGTGCCCTATGACCTCCAAAAGCCAGCCCCCGGTGACATACTTTCTCCATGTAAGGGACCTTCTCATAAACATTCCTAAACAGCTGGGCACCAGGTGTTCAAAGACCTGAGCCTGTGAAGGACATTCGCCTTCACATCATCAGAACCACACATCAAGAGTTGGTCCTAAAACCCTGGAAAAGCCAGTGGATCCCTACAAATGCACATGTCTAAATGTCCCATCCCCCTGCTCTCTGGATTCAGTAATTTTCTCTGCCTAGGAGAGCACTAAGTGTATGAATCACTGAGTCTTCAACTCTGGGCAAACGGTTCCTCTGTTTTAACGTATTTTTTTCAGGTTAGAGTGGAGAAAATTGGTGGTATTTAACCTTTTATTTGTTTATGTAAAATTGGATGCTAGGTCTCTCCCCCTGAGTAGATAATCTCACTAACTTGACTGGGGCTAAGTGTTATCTACCTTCAAGTGTAGATTGATTTTTTTTATTCCCCTGCAAAAGTCTTCAGACATATGTACTGACACCAATCACTCTAAAAAGTTGGGAAGAAAGATTTATGAGCTGAGACAATTAATTGGATGTGTAGTAATTGTTTTAGATTTTATTTCTCTCTCTCTCTCTCTTTCTCTCTCTCTCTCTCTCTGTATGTATGCATGTATGTGTGTATGCATGTCTGTGTGTATGCATGTATGTACAGAGGCCAGAAGAGGGCATTGGATGTCCTAGGAGGGAGTTACAGATGATTATGAACTACCCACTACAGATGCTCAGAGCTAAAACTGGGGCTTGAGAAGCCAGCAAGTACCCTTAAGCCTTAACCCAAGTAATCTCTTCAGCCTCTGTGTCTGGATAGTTTTATGTTAACTGGACACAAACTAAGTCATCAGAGAGAAGAGAAACCTCATTTAAAATAAATCTCCATAAGATTGGGCTGTAGGCAGGCCTGTAGGGCGTTTTTCTTAATTAGTGATTGATGGGGAAGGGATGACCCCATCATAGGTGGTGCCATCCCTGGGCTAGTTCTATAAGAAAGAAGACTGAGCAAGCCATGAGTAAGCAGCACTCTTGTGTGACCTCTGCATCAGCTCCTGCCTCCAGGTTCCTGTACTGCTGAGTTCCTGTCCTGACTTCCTTTGATGATGAACTGTGATATGGAAGCATAAAACAAACAAACAAACAAACAAACAAACAAACAAACCTACCTTATTTTTCTCCAAGTTGCTTTTTGGCATGGTGTTTCATTGCAGCAATAGAAACTTTGACAAAAACATTGTGCGTGTGCGTGTGTGTGTGTGTGTATGTGTGTGTGTGTGTGTGCGTGCGCGCGCGCGTGTGCGTGCGTGTGTGTGCGTGCGCGCGCGCGTGTGCGTGCGTGTGTATGTGTACGCGTGTGCTTGACTATCTCAGGAAAAGACACTGAAGGCTTAAAAGGCTGAGTTATGCTCCTAATGGGTGAGGATGGAGGGAGAGGAGAGTGATTTAGGTGTAATGAGGGCAGAATGACAATGGCCAGTGATTTTTAGAGCCCACCAATGGAGGGTCATCAAACACCATTTCAAAAATGTCAGAATTATTTTTTCATAGTTGAGTGATTTAAACAACAACAACAAAAAAATCAAAACCACTGGCTTGTTGCTGAGAGTATTTTCCTTTGCCAAACAACGTTTCACAGGTTTGTAACCTCAGGACTTGGAAGGTAGAGGCAGGAAGACCGGAAGTTCAGGGTAGTTTGGTAAACACGATAAGACTTTGTCTCAAAAAGCCAAAACCAGGGCTGGAGAGGCAGCTCAGCAGTGAGTAGAACTACACGATAGTTGTCGACCGTGTAGAATGTACAAGTTTGGATTTCAGTATCCACATTGAGCAGCCCACAATTGCCCGTAACTCCAGTGTAATCCAATGCCTTCTTCTTACCTCCATGGGTGCCCACACACATGGGGCCCATGCCCACACCCACCCACACACATAAAATAAACATAAATCTTAAAAACAATGAGCTCAACAACAACAAAACCCAAAGCCACAGAAATTCAAGGCCTCTCTTTTGGTTTGCTGTATGTGGAGAGCTGGTCACTGAAACCACATTCATTAAAAACTGCTTAAGAACAAATGGAAATGAAAGGGAATCCTAATAGCAAGCACCATGCTTTTATCAGTTTAGTTTTCTTCATTCTTTCAAAACCTAAGCATAGCTACCAACTGTGTCCAAACTAATACTGTATTTATATATGATTTATTCCAAGGACTTGCTGTATATGATGATAGGAGCTGTGAGATCTGCCATCAGTAGGTACCCTGTGAGCTTGAACTCTTGACTAGGAACTGTTGAAGACACAGATGCTGTTATCTACATCACAATTTTCTTTTTTCTCTGGAGAGCCTCAATTTTGGTCCTACGGCCTTTTGGACTAATTGTATAAGGAAGGCACACATTACAGAGAATTGCTGTAGTTTATATGAGGAGATGCTCCCGTAAAGGTTTATGAATTTAAACTTGCTTCCCTAAGAAAATAAATTTAACAAATTAAAGTACTGTATTAACAAAGTAATAGCACAAATCTAGAAAATCCCCTCCCCCCTCATGTCTGGGAGTGCTGTTGTACCAAGTGCAGGTGCTGGTAGGAAGGGTGCACCTGACCAAGCAATAGCGACACACGGCTGTAGTGGTAAATTTGGGCTACACCGCTTCGTGCATCCAGTGGGTCTCGCGCTTCCAGTCACCTGCCCAGGAACTCTCTGGATTTGAGAATGGAAGACGCACGCACGCACGTGAGTGAGCTGGTTAATTTTAAAATGTCTTGGTTACCTCAAAGGCTGGGGCACTTCTAAACCTTCCCCTGCTACCCCAGGCCCAATCGGGGAAGTGGCCAGTGACCACCCACCCGAATTCTCCAATGGCTGATTGGCTTTCTTTCCTGCAGCTCCTGCGTCCATCTATCTCCCACGGCTTTGTGGTGATCTCTCTGTCTCTTCCGCCCTGCGTCCTAGCCCACAACTCTAAGGGTCCCACCATGTCTCCTTTTGCCCAGCCATTGGCTGTGGGCATCTTTATTGATCGATCGAAAACCAGTTGGGGACAAGGATCTTTAGCGCTTGGGCATGCAGATTCACAATTGAGTCAAAAGCATTAGAACCAATCTCCAACACATGGTTTTAATCTCAGCATGAAGAGGCCAGTCAGCGTAGGCTGACTGTGAATTTGAGTTTCATACAGTCTATATACTAAGAGCCTGCCTCAGAAAGAGAGAAAAGAAAACAAAGAGAAATGATACTTTGTTCTCCCTAAGTATTTAGGACTGATCTATGTTTATACAGCACTGAATGTGTCTGGTCTTGTTTGTATTTAGAATGGTCTATACCTTATTCAAAGACAAGATACTTATGAAAAGCACATGGAATAAACAGAAAGGGTTGATTTGGGGCTGGAGAGACAGCTCCGTGGTTAAGAGCTCTTGCTGCTCTTGCAGAAGACTGAAGTTTGACTCCCAACACTTCTAGGCTGATTTGCAAGTGTAGCGAGTGTTATCCACATGCTTTCATTTTCCTCGTAAATGTCGACTCAAGTCTTAATACCAAAGGGAAAATTTTGGAGGATATTTGTGAGCTGAGAAGATAGTCAGGAAAGGGCTTGCTGCACAAATATGAAAACCTTAGTTGTATCCCTGTTGTATCAGTTACATCAGTATGGTGGTTTGAATAAGAATACCCCTATAGGCTCACAGATTTGAATAGTTGATCATCAGCGAGTGGAACTATCTGAAAGGATTAAGAGGTATGGCCTTCTTTTGGAGGAAGTGTGTCATTCTCTCTCTCTCTCTCTCTCTCTCTCTCTCTCTCTCTCTCTCTCTCTCTCTGCCTTATGCCTGTGGATGGCTATAGAACTTCTGGCTACTCTTCTAGCACCCTATACACCTGCATGCTATAGTTCTTTCCACCATGATAATGGACTGAACCTTTGAAGCTGTAAGCAAGCCCCGGTTAAATGCTTTCTTCTAGAAGAGTCACCTTGGTCCCTGGTGTCTCTCTCTTTTTTTTTTTTTTTTTGAGCTGGGGACCGAACCCAGGGCCTTGCGCTTGCTAGGCAAACGCTCTACCACTGAGCTAAATCCCCAACCCCAGGTCCTGGTGTCTCTTCACACCAAGAGAACAGTGACTAAGACAATCAGTGATGTAGAGGTGGGGGCCAATGGATCCCAAGGGCTCACCAGCCAACCAGCCTGGCTTAATCAGCAAGTGCCAGGCCAGTGAGAGACCCTGCAACATAAACCAAGGTGGGTGGCTTCTGAGGACCCACACTAGAGTGGCTGTCCTCTGGTCTCCAAAGGCATGCACATCCTCCCCCAAGCATGCACAAAGTAATTTATTATATTCAACCTATACATAGTTTAGAAGCAGTGGGAGGGTAAATTGTCACTAGTTTAGTAGACTAAGCTGTAATTAAGAAAACGTCATTACAGCTTGTTTAATTTAATAAGGCTTGGTTGCCATCAGAGAACTGAAAACTCAAAAACTGGGCGTGTTGCTTTAAGGGAAGAATGTTTACAGCCCTCAGGTGGAGTCATTCCCTGTGATAAGGCTGAGCTAGAAATGACTGCTCCTCAATTGTCACCAGAGGGCTGTAGGGGCACTTTCAGATCAGCATGGTAAGTGGGCATGGGATGCAATTAACAGTGTTGGGATGGCGGCAGATTTTGTACGTTGTATTTAGACATGGTCCTTCAACCTAAATCCTTAGTACATCGCTAACGTGAGGCAGGGTAAAGACAGAACGTTTTCTTTACCCTCGCTTTAGTTCTGTGTGAGAGTGAATATAGTTACTCCTGTTAGTTCTGTTTTGGGATTACATTTAGAGAACCACTTCCTCTCTCACAGTAGTTATTAGCACCTCAGAATTTTGAATTTTTCAGTGGAAGCAACCTTTCAAACTGCTCTTCTCTGTCTTGCCCCAGTGTGGGCTTTCTCTCCCTCATTAAGTTGGCTTAAGTTGTTTTCACTCGTAAGGAATCATGGCTTCCAACACGAAAGATACTTGTAGCAGTAGAATGTTCTGTGTCATGACTGGATCAATGTCAGCGTTCTGGCTGTGATGTTGAGAGCAGATGAATGACAGGTATAGGAGGACTTTTGTCGTATTTCTTAGGGTTGCAGCTGAATCTACAGCTATCTTGGCATTAAAGGCTTAATTGATAATTAGGTTTTCTCAGAAACTCAAGATCGGTTTTGGAGTGGCATTTATTAATGTGCTGGGACTTGTTGATGTTGATATTTAATGGATAGTTGCGTCCTTAGACTCTTCAGTACTGCGATGAATATTCTAAGAGAGAGCTTAGAAAGGTGACAGAGGTTGAGAGAGAAATAAAGTCGGTCTAGTCCTCTCTACCCTTGGATGCTTCTGAAGCCAGGAACAGGGCTTGCCAGGTCAACTTGTTTGTGCTGTGTTGAGAAAGAACCATGTTACTTATCATGTTGTCTGAGCACCCAAAGGACAGCAATTTATCTCCGTTGGTGATTGTTTTTTACTGTGGCTTACTGTCAGCAAATGTGCCTCTCAACAGAGTTCCTGAGGGGGCAGCTGGCAGCTGGAGAAGGGAGTTCCTCAGAGCTGTCTGCATGGGAATTTCATAGGTGAAGAGGTTCTGCGAGGTGCAGACATGGTGAACAGCCAACCCCTCCTTGTGAAATCGTTCTTAAACTTAGAGGACAAAGGTCTGGTTTGGCTAATGCGTTTACAGCTTTTAAAGTCCAAGAGGAAGGGAGAGGGATGAAATTATTCTTTGCAGATAAGGATTTACGGACCTTGTTCGTGATGGAATGCACTGTTTTGATTGTTCACATACCAATAGCTGGAAAGGCTATTCGTTCATTCTAAGTGAAGTTGAGTTGATGTTATGTTGACAGCTGTTGATGCTAGAAACAGAGTTGCACAAAGAAGAAACAAGGATGAAATTCAAACTATTGAACCTGAAATTCTCTTGAGGCAGAGAAGTCTATGGTATGCCATGCCAGTGGAGACAAAGTGCAAGGTTTTGAGGAGCACCACAGAGTCCACATCAGATTGCTGGGGTGTGCCAGGTCAGAGCCCTTGACCTCTGCCTTCTCACCCACACTGGGGGCCTGTGGATTCCATAGGCCAGTGATTGGTGGGAAGTCTGAGGTCTGTAGTTGAGTTCAGACTTTGAGACAGTGCAAGTGGCATTGCCCCTGGGCTTCAAGGCCAAGCCAAGCTGCTTGAGCACCTGAGAATGTAGAAGACAATGCAGCCAGGGGCAGACTCGGTCCAGGACCACGGGCAAACAAAATGCAGCTGCTTAATTAACATCAGATATTGCCGTAGATTTCTACGACTTACGTTTTCCTTCTCTCTCCTAAAAACAATAGTCAATATAGCCCAGCTCAAATACTCAAAGGATTGTTTTCCTTTAAGAAACATAATGGATGCTGATGAAGGCAGACTTCAAAAAAAACAGTAACTGTTACGTAAGAAAAAAAAACTTATTCAGAAGTAACTAGAGTTTGTTTTGTATAATCATGATTTCTTTTCTTTTTACTTGTGTGTGTGTGTGTGTGTGTGTGTGTGTGTGTGTATGTGCGAGCGCTGACATGTGTATATGAGAGTTCATGCATCTGGAGGCCCAAGGTTGATGTGAGGAATCATTCTCAATTTTTCTTGCATTTTATTCACTCAACTATGGTCTCCCAGTCAAGCCTAGAGTTCACTGATGCAGTTACTCTTGCAAATAGTTTGCTTTCTGGGTCTTCTATCCCTGTCTTCCCAGTCTAGAATTATAGGCAAGTTGCCTCACACTGTGTTTATCTGGGTTATGGGGATCTGAATTCCTATGCACCTAGACACACAAAATAATAATAATGTGTGTATGCATGCATCTGTATGTATGATGTGACTATATGAACATTGCACGTCACCACCCATTTGTAGAGTCTGTTCTCTCTTTCTAGCTTTACCTTGGTTCCAGGGATCTAACTCAGGGCATCTGGCTGTCAAGTCAACACACAGACTCACCAGTATGAAATAATGTAAGCACCATGTTAGTCCTCAGTTCGGGTTTCTATGAACCTTGGATGCTCCTTGGAACCTGTTTCTCCTGGGACACTGTTGTGGAGATGGTTATCTCCTTCTACTGTACGTGTGTTCCATGGATTAAATTTGGAGTGTCAGGTTAAAGGGCTGGCCATTGCTTTTACCTGCTGGGCCACCTAACCCCTTTCCTAGAACACTTTAGAGCAATGATTCTCAACCTGGGCATCACAGGGGTTGCCTAGGACCATCATACAACACAGATAGTTACAATATGATTCATAACAGTAGCAAAATTGCAGTAACAACAAACACAATTTTATGGTTGAGTGTCAACACAACAGGAGGAACTCTATTCAAGGGTCTCAACAGTAGAAGGGTTGAGAACCACTCAGCTAGATTACAATGCACTTCCTCTGTGATTTCTAAGCTGGTTTGGTCTTTGACATTTGTAATCAGTAGTGCTTATGCTGTCTCAGCTCCTACTCTGTTCTAACTCACTGTGGCTTATTGCAGAGGGAGTGTCTCTCCATTCACATTGGTCAAGCTGGTGTCCAGATTGGTGATGCTTGCTGGGAACTGTATTGCCTGGAACATGGAATCCAGCCAGATGGCTTTATCCTGGATGGTCAACACAATCATTTGGAAAATCCTAATATGGATCACAGGACTGCATCTTTAGATACCTTCTTTCATGAGACAAGCGCTGGGAAGCATGTGCCCAGAACACTTTTCATGGACCTAGAACCAACCGTTATAGGTAAACTAAATTTGACTTGCTAGTGCTTTTGACCAAGATCACAGTCAAATAAACCAAGTGGGTAAGATTATGAGATTGGGTTAGTCTATATGAACAGGATCATGTAGACCTTCCTCAAACCTCAATCTGTATGATAAACATACTCAAATGGGGGACTTAGGTTGGCCTTCTTTCCTGCGGGGTGAAACTATGTAAAACTCCTAGTTTACCCATACACACACTTCGGCCCAACATTGAATTTTTTTCCTGGCTCTGAGAGCAAAACTAGAAGCTATTGGCAAAGAAGCTGAAACTTTGTCATTATCTTCCATAAGAGAGTAGTAATCTGTTGTGGAGCTCAGAAGGCACAAATTCTCACTATTCTACTTGATTCTAGATTTAAAGATTCAGACAGGAGCCAGGGCACTCACCTGGATGGGGGTTCACTCACCTATGTGTCAAGTTGATGTTCTGAGTCCCGAGGCATAGATGTTGGTGGGGCTTTTAGTCCTTGTCACGTGGCCTGTCTCTAAAATGCCTAGATCCTTGTCGTCAGGTCTCAAGAACAATTATCCCATGGGTACAAGGCAGATAGATGTTCATGGTGTCTGCCACCCAGCTCTGAAGGTCACCTAGTGCCCTTTCTTCTGTTCTCAATAAGCCAAGGTAGTTATGAAGACACCAGGGAAGGGATATAGACCCCACTCTATCTTTTTATGCAAGAGTAGAAAGTGTTAGAAGCAAATGTATGATGGGAAGTATATTTTTTCTTTTTAATTTTTTTATTAGATATATTTCTTTACTTACATATCAAATGTTATTCCCCTTCCCCGTTTCCTGTCCATGAGCCCCCATTAGCTCCCCTCCCCCTCCCATACAGGTATCCCCCCATACATCCCCCTTACTGCCCCCCATATTCCCCTGCACTGGGGGTCCAACCTTGGCAGGACCAAGGGCTTCCACTTCCCCTGGTGCCCCAACAACGCTATTCTCTCCTACATATGCAGTTGGAGTCCCGGGTCAGTCCATGTAGAGTCTTTCAGTAGTGGTTCAACCTGGGAGCTCTGGTTGGTTGGCATTGTTGTTTTTATGGGGTTACAAACTCCTTCAACTCATTCACTCCTTCCTCTAATTCCCCCCAAGGGGTCCTGTTCTCAGTTCAGTGGTTTGCTGCTAGCATTTACCTCTGTATTGGACATGCTCTGGATGTGTCTCTCAGGAGAGATCTATATCTGGTCCCTATCAGCATGCATTTTTAAGCTTCATCAATCTTATCTAGTTTTGGTGACTATATATATATATGGGCTGCATGTGGGCAGGCTCTGAATGGCCTTTCCTTGAGTCATTGCTCTAAACTTTGTTTCCATATCCCCTCCCATGGATATTTTTGTCCCCTTCTCAGAAGGAGTGGGAACATCTGCATTTTAGTCATCCTTCTTCTTGAGCTTCCTGTGGTCTGTGGATTGCATCTTGGGTAATTTGAGCTTTTTGGCTAATACCCACTTATCAATGAGTGCATACCAAGTGTGTTTTTCTGTGATTGAGTTACTCAGGATGATAGTTTAAGTAGTTCTCTGGTGGAACTTTTGGGGTCACTCAAGTATACTATCATATCATCCTCACTCAGGATGATATTTTCTAGTTCATTCCATTTGCCTATGAATTTCATGAAATCATTGCTTTTGATAGCTGAGTAGTACTCCATTGTGTAGATGTACCACATTTTCTGTGTCCATTCCTCTGTTGAAGGGCATCTGGGTTCTTTCCAGCTTCTGGCTATTATAAATAAGGCTGCTATGAACATAGTGGAGCATGTGTCTTTGTTATATGTTGGGGCATCTTTTGGGTATATGCCCAAGAGAGGTATAGCTGGGTCCTTAGGGAGTACAATGTCCAATTTTCTGAGGAACCTCCAGATTGATTTCCAGAGTGGTTGTACCAGTTTGCAATCCCACCAACAATGGAGGAGTGTTCCTCTTTCTCCATATCCTAGCCAGCATCTGCTGTCACCTGAGTTTTTTATCTTAGCCATTCTGACTGGTGTGAGGTGGAATCTCAGGGTTGTTTTGATTTGCATTTCCCTGATGACTAAGGATGTTGAACATTTCTTTAGGTGCTTTTTGGCCATTTGATAATTCTCAGCTAAGAATGTCTTGTTTAGCTCTGTACCCCATTTTTTAAATAGGGTTATTTGGCTTTCTGGAGTCTAACTTCTTGAGTTCTTTGTATATTTTGGATATTAGCCCTCTATCAGTTGTAGGATTGGTAAAGATCTTTTCCCAATCTGTTGGTTGCCATTTTGTCCTAATGACAGTGTCTTTTGCCTTACAGAAGCTTTGTAGTTTTATGAGGTCCCATTTGTCGATTCTTGATCCTAGAGCATAAGCCATTGATGTTTTGTTCAGGAAAATTTCCCCAGTGCCATGTGTTTGAGACTCTTTCCCACTTTTTCTTCTATTAGTTTGAGTGTGTCTGGTTTGATGTGGAGGTCCTTGATCCACTTGGACTTAAGCTTTGTACATTACCATGAGAATGGATTGATTTGCATTCTTCTACATGCTGACCTCCAGTTGAACCAGCACCATTTGTTGAAATTGCTACCTTTCTTCCATCAGATGTTTTAGCTCCTTTGTCAAAGATCAAGTGACCATAGGTGTGTGTATGTTCATTTCTGGGTCTTCAATTCTGTTCCACTTATCGATCTGCCTGTCTCTGTCAATACCATACAGTTTTTATGACTATTACTCTGTAATACTGCTTGAAGTCAGGGATGGTGATTCCCCCAGAAGTTCTCTTATTGTTGAGTACAGTTTTCGCTATCCTGTATTCTTTGTTATTCCAAATGAATTTGCAAATTGCTTTCTCTATGTCTATAAAGAATTGAGCAGGAATTTTGATGGGGATTGCATTGAATCTGTAGATTGCTTTTGACAAAATGGCCATCTTTACTATATTAATCCTGCCAATCCATGAGCATGGGAGATCTTTCCATCTTCTGAATCTTCCTCAATTTCTTTCTTCAGAGACTTGAAGTTCTTGTCATACAGATCTTTCACATGCTTGCTTAAAGTCACACCAAGATATTTTATACTATTTGGGACTATTGTGAACGGTGTCATTTCCATAATTTCTTTCTCAGCCTGTTTATCCTTTGAGTAGAGGAAGGCTACTCATTTGTTTGAGTTAATTTTATACCCTGACACTTTGCTGAAGTTGTTTATCAGATTAAGTAGTTCTCTGGTGGAACTTCTGGGGTCACTCAAGTATACTATCATATCATCTGCAAATAGTGATATTTTGATTTCTTCCCTTCCAATTTGTATCCCTTTGACCTCCTTTCCCTGTCTGATTGCTCTGGCTAGGACTTCGAGTACTATATTGAACAAGTAGGGAGAGAGTGGGCAGCCTTGCCTAGTCCCTGATTTTAGTGGGATTGCTTCAAGTTTCTCTCCATTTAGTTTGATGTTAGCTACTGGTTTGCTGTATATTGCTTTTACTATGTTTAGATATGGGCCTTGAATTCCTGACCTTTCCAGGACTTTTATCATGAAGGGGTGTTGAATTTTGTCAAATGCTTTCTCAGCATCTAATGAAATGATCATGCGGTTCTTATCTTTGAGTTTGTTTATATAGTGGATTACATTGATGGATTTTCATATATTAAACCATCCCTGCATCTCTGGGATGAAGCCTACTTGATCATGATGGATGATCATTTTGATGTGTTCTGGGATTCAGTTTGCAAGAATTTTATTGAGCATTTTTGCATCAATATTCATAAGGGAAATTTGTCTGAAGTTCTCTTTCTTTGTTGGGTCTTTGTGTGGTTTCGCTATAAGAGTCATTGTGGCTTCATAGAAGGAATTTGGTAGTGCTCTGGGTGTTTCAATTTTGTGGAATAGTTTGGACAGTGTTGGTATGAGGTCTTCTATGAAGGTCTGATAGAATTCTGCACTGAATCCATCTGGACCTGGGCTCTTTTTGGTTAGGAGACTTTTAATAACTGCTTCTATTTCTTTAGGAGTTGTGGGGTTGTTTTGATGGTTTATCTGTTCCTGATTTAACTTCAGTACCTGGTGTCTGTCTAGAAAATTGTCCATTTCTCGCAGATTTTCAAGTTTTTTTGAATATAGGCTTTGGTAGTAGGATCTGATGATTTGTTTAATTTCTTCAGATTCTGTTGTTATGTCTCATTTTTGATTTTGTTAATTTGGATACATGCTCTGTGACCTCTGGTTAGTCTGGCTAAGGGTTTACCTTGTTGATTTTTTCAAAGAGCCAGCTCCTGGTTTTGTTGATTCTTTGTATAGTTTTTTTCATTTCTACTTGGTTGATTTCAGCCTTTAGTTTGATTATTTCCTGCCTTCTACTCCTCTTGGGTTTATTTATTTCTTTTTGTTCTAGAGCTTTTAGGTGTGCTGTCAAGCTGCTGACATCTTGTTTCTTTTTGCAGTCACTCAGAGCTATGAGTTTTCCTCTTAGCACTGCTTTCATTGTGTCCCATGTTTGGAAATGTTGCAACTTCATTTTCATTAAATTCTAAGAAGTCTTTAATTTCTTTCTTTATTTCTTCCTTGACCAAATTATCACCGAATAGAGCATTGTTCAATTTCCATGTGTATATGTGGTTTTCTGTCATTATTGTTGTTATTGAAAACCAGTCTTAACGCGTGGATGCATGGGATTATTTCTATCTTCCAGTATCTGTTGAGGTCTGTTTTGTGACCAATTATATGGTCAGTTTTGGAGAAGATTCCATGAGGTGCTGAGAAGAAGGTATATTCTTTTGATTTAGGATGGGATGTCTTACAAATATCTATTAAGTCCATTTGGTTCATAACTTCTACTAGTCTGACTATGTCTCTGTTTAATTTGTGTTTCCATGATCTGTCCATTGATGAGAGTGGGGTGTTGAAATCTCCTACTATTATTGTGTGAGGTGCAGTGTGTGCTTTGAGCTTTAGTAAGGTTTCTTTTATGAATGTAGGTGCCCTTTCATTTGGAGCATAGATATTTAGGATTGAGAGTTCATCTTGATGGGAAGTGTTTTTATGGCCATCTTTGGAAACTAGTCTGCCCTACTAGAGAAATACAATCTTTCTATATTAGATGAGAGTTGTTGCCTTTATTAGAATAGAGTTAGAACATATAACAAATTGATGGGTCAAAGAATGTTAATGTAATGCAAAGATTAAAAATTTTACTAAGGTCAAAAAGGGTAAGGCCAAAGATACTTATATCCGGGCTATGTATTGTTCTGCTGGGTGTTACGAAGAAATAAAACTAAGAAACTACTGTGGAGTTGTAGTTGGTAGAGTGCTTGCCTAACATGCAAGAATCTTGTAATTAATTTTTTAGTTCGATGTTAAAGAAGATATGGCAGTGCACACCTGTAATTCCAGACCTCAGAGAGCAGAGGCAGGAGGATAAAAAGTTCTAGGTCTATTTTAAAATACCAAATACCTTGCCTACCAACACCAACCAGAAGAATTTGTTTTTCTAGACTAAGAAAGACCATTTCCGCAGGATAAATTCCAGTCCTTGGCCACACCATGGGAAAAGGATGGAGACCAGAGTATAGAATTCTGTGAGAGTTAGAAAGAGGCCAGCAGCTAAAGTGAATGTAAGCACTGACCACTCCTCCGTCTCTGCAGATGGGATCCGTGTGGGGAAGTACCACTCACTCTTCCACCCAGAACAACTTGTGAATGGAAAGGAGGATGCTGCAAACAACTATGCACGAGGTCGCTACTCTGTGGGTTCAGAGGTCATCGAGCTTGTTCTAGAAAGGATCCGAAAGCTGGCAAGTGGCTCTTCTCTGTTTCCGGATAGGTTATGCTGGATACTTGTGGTCTTGTAGCAGCATCCACCGGCCTTGCTTGCTGCCCTCTTCCCGTCATAAGCCTTTCACCCTGGGCCTCCTGTAGATGCTTAAGGGGCGGCTTTAGCTACATGGTTACATGGGAAGCCTTTACAACTACCAGGTAGCTTCCCTTTATGTTCCTACTATTGGATGACTTATGCTGTGTGCGTTAGCAGACACGTTCAAAGCTCTCTCAAATGTATTCTTTTCCAATTGTTGCCACTACTTGTGAAGATGACCTGGGGCAGAGATTTTGTGAAGATTATTTGCTGACTTGTCTAATAGTTCTGTAAGGGTAGGAATCTGCAGGTCCTTTGTTAGGTAAGCGGTTTGGTGTAACCTCTGGTAGCATATTGCCTATCATAGTATCCTGGATGCAGTGTGTAACTTGAGAGGCACATTATCTATCATGGAGGGGACTCTACTTTGCCCTGTATTTTGCTGATTTCCTTTTCTTTACTATTGACAAAACCTTCACATCATATGTAGATAAATTCATGGGAAATAATGAAAAGTAGCCACATATTTAGGCTTCGCATTTATACGCCGAGTCTCCCTTATCTGTCATGATTAGGACCAGAACTACTGGGTGGGTATTTTTCTCTAGGCTTTAGAGTATTTACACACACATATGAATTTTTAGGGAACCCAAGTGAAATGTAAAATTTATTTAAATTTCAAATACCACTTATAGTCATGGGCTTCAGACAATTTTATTCAGTACTTTTAGTGTGCCTGTGTGCTGTGTTGCCTGCCACCCGTTTCTATGAGCTGTGATACGGAATTTCTATCAGTGGCATCATGTAAGTACTCAAAAGGAAAGAAAAGAGAGGATTTGGAACATTTTGGAGTTTGGGATTAGGACCACGTAGGCAGTCGTCAAACCCAAACTTTCCCAACTCCAGGCTTTCCCAACTCAGGTATATTTTAGAGTAGCTATGGTTGCTGTATAGCTGATGTGGCAAAGAAACCATTCTGAGTCCTTTTAAAGGACGTATTTTCTTCTGTGTATTTGTATTCACAGGTGCATGTGGGGACCAGGGGACAAACTTGCCTGTCATCCTTCAGATAACATCTATTTTGTGGTCTGTTTGAGACAGGGTCTCTTATTGATGTGGGACTGGCCAACCAAGATAACACAGATATCCTGGCCAACAGGTTATCATCAAACCCTGGTGATCCGTCTGCCCCCCACCTCTCCAGTCCTGGGATTATAACCATTTGGCACTATGACCAGTTCTTTCCCCTCTTCTCTCTCCTCTCCCTCCTCCTTCTCCTCCTCCTCTCCTTCTTCCTCCTTCCCTCCCTCTCCCTCCTCTTACCTCCCTCTTTCTAAAACTGTGTAGGTAGCTTCCGGAAGATCAGACCTGCATGCTTGTAAGGCAAGCACTCTCCTGATGGAGCCTTTGCCCTCCCCTCCTTTCTGAGTCTTTTGTTCTTGGGAAGTTATATTCCACCATCATCATCTAGTTAACTGCCTGTTCCCCCCTCCCGCCCCCCCAGGCAGAGCAATGCAGTGGACTTCAGGGATTTCTGATTTACCGAAGCTTTGGAGGAGGCACGGGGTCAGGATTTACATCTCTCTTGATGGAGCGACTCTCTGTAGAGTATTGCAAGAAGACAAAATTGGAGTTCTCTGTCTATCCATCTCCTCGAATCTCCACTGCGGTGGTAGAACCGTACAATGCCATCCTCACCACTCACTCCACCATAGAATACTCAGACTGTACCTTCATGGTGGACAATGAGGCTGTGTACGACATCTGCCACCGCAAACTTGGTGTCGAGCGTCCTTCCTATGCGAGTATCAACAGGCTGATTGCTCAGGTGTTGTCTTCCATTACTGCATCCCTGCGATTTGAAGGACCTTTGAATGTGGACTTAATTGAATTCCAGACCAACCTAGTACCTTATCCACGAATACATTTCCCCACCACCACCCTCGCCCCCATCATCTCTGCTGAAAAGGCGTACCAAGAGCACTTCTCTGTGCCGGACATCACTGCTTCTTGCTTCGAGCTCTCCAACCAGTTGGTCAAGTGTGATCCCCGGCTTGGGAAGTACATGGCTTGCTGCTTACTATACAGAGGAGACGTGGTCCCCAAGGATGTCAATGAAGCAATTGCAGCCATGAAGTCGAGGACCTCTGTTCAGTTTGTAGATTGGTGTCCAACTGGTTTCAAGGTGGGCATCAATTGTCAGCCACCCACAGTGGTACCAGGAGGGGATCTAGCCAGGGTTCAGCGTGCTGTGTGTATGTTGAGCAATACCACAGCGATTGTGGAAGCCTGGGCCCGCCTAGACCACAAATTTGACCTCATGTATGCCAAGAAGGCATTTCTGCACTGGTACATCACAGAAGGCATGGAGCTTGGGGAGTTTGAAGAGGCCAGGGAAGACCTGGCTGCTCTGGAAAAAGATTATGAAGAAGTGGGTCTAAGTTTCTGACGAAAAGGTAATCAGGCAAATGAACGCTGAGTTAAAATTCTCATGCTTTGTTTTCTATATACCTAGTGGATAAGAGGAGAGCAAAAATCAAATCAGTAAGATCCAAAGTTCTGCATTAAATTAAATAAATGTATTAATGTCAACAATAAAGTAATATTTTCTTGTGTACAGTAGAATTCACCTCTGCTACCTGAGAAGCTTCTGGGGATTAGAATCATTTGAACTACGGGGTCTCTTCTAGGTAGAGTTATTTTATGTTAGTTCTTATGTCATAGTAAAAGTCCAGCTTTATTCTTTGCCAAACAAAATGAAATGCAGCATCGGGGGAGTGTGGAACTGTAATGTTTCTGCTTTCCTTTGTCTGTTCTGAGGTGGAAAATGCACAGATTATGAATGTTATTTCTCCATTATCTATGCATTGCACATCATTAAATCATAAACGCTTTCAGAATATTTCTTTTTCCAAGTGTGAGCTTTAAGTCCTCAGTTTGCTTTTCAAACAAAACAAACAAGCAAGCAAACAAGAGTACTGTTGGGCACTTTTAGAATTTGGGTGTGAGTATCCTGCAGGTAAGAAAGTACCTACTGCCTCTTCAGGTGCCCTGTCTGAAGGAAGCTGTATTTGTTTGTATGTGTGTGCATGTGTCTGTGTCTGTGTCTCTCTGTGTGTATATGTATGTGTGTGTGCGCGTGCACGCGCACGTGTTTGTATGTCTGCAGGAGTATGGCATATGCCATTTCAAATGGCAGCCAGAAACTGATGACAAGTGTCTCTCTCAATCTCTTACCACTTTATTTGCCGAGGCAGGGTCTCTCCATCACGAGCTTATCTAGGCCCAGGCTCTCAGGCACTGGGATTAGAGGTGGGCAACCATGCCTTCTTTGAATTTCTGTGGGTACTGGAGGTCTGGACTCTGATCCTTATACTTGTTCAGCAAGCACTTTGTCCCCTGGACTATTTCTCCCACTTCACAAGGCTATTGGCAGTTACTTTTATTCTTGCTATGAGAATGGATCAGACAAAAACAACTTAACAAAGGGAGTGGTGTTTTTCTTTTGTTGTCGTTTGTTTTCTTTTTTCTTTCTTTTCTTTTCTACGCTCATGGTTTGAGGGAATTAAGTCTACCATAGTGCGAGTGGGTTGGGGATAGGGGAGGTTGGAGGGTTGAACAGTAGGAGCATTAAGCAGCTGGTCACATCACAGCCACAGTCAGCAAGCAGGGAGACATAAGTGACAGTGTTTATCAAGATTTCCTTCTCCCTTTTCTCCCTCTTCTCTTGTTGTGGGTACACAGCCCCCCATTTAGGATGGACTTTCTTTCCTCAGCTAAATCTCTTTGGAAATACCATTATAGACACACCTGACGTATGTCTCTGAGGTGATCCTAAGATCCGGTCAAGTTGACAGAGGAGTTCATGAATGTGGCCAGCAGGCTTGGCTCTGAACCACTTCAGAGGTCTGATGATGACGATGTAAATTCTGAACTGGAGTAAAGAAAACCTGGGGAACCGGGAGAGACGTAAAGAGAGGGTGGGGTATTTAAAAACCACTTCACACATGAGTTCATGAGAGGGGAGGGGAGAGGAAGGAAGAAGGGCAAAGAGGGAGATGGAGAGGGGGAGATCTCAATGCTGATGCCTGGCTGACATTTTTCTTTTTACTCCAGGGCTGCAGCCCATGGAGTGGGGCTGTCCGTATTTTCAGATGGGTCTTCCAGTGTTAATTAACCCTATCTAGAAAATGCCTCATAGAATTAGACATACTTGGAAGTTTGTCTCCTAGGCGACTGTAAGTCTTGTCAACTTGACAATATTTACCATCAAGAACATCTCCCCACTGTCCTAGTTACTGGTCTACTTCTGTGAAGAGACACCAAGGCAGCTTTTAGAAACAAAGAAAGCATTTAATTGGAGACTTTTCTTACAGTTTCAGAGGGCTAGCCCATTATTCTCATGGCCAGTAACAGATAGACATGCTGCTTGCCACGGATTGAATATGCTCGGCCCAGAGAGCAGCACTATGAGGAGGGGAGATCCTGTTGGAGTAGGTGTGTCACGGTGGGGTGGGCTTTAATACCCCAATTCTAGCTGCCTGGAGTCAGTATTCTGCTAGCAGCCTTCAGATATAGAACTCTCAGCTCCTCCTGCTCCATGCCTGCCTGGATGCTGCCATGCTTCTGTCTTGATGATAATGGACTGAACTTCTGAACCTGTAAGCCAGCCCCTTGTCCTTTATAAAACTTGCATTGGTCATGGTGTCTGTTCACAGCAATAAGACCCTAAGACAATGCTGTAACGGTAGCTGAGGCAGAGAGATAGAGACACTATGCCTGGAGTTGGCTTTTGAAACATCAAAGCCCACCCCGTAGTGACACATGTCTTCCACAAGGCCACACCTCGTTTTGAATATCCTATACAGTGCTTTACAGTTCTGTTGGGCCTTTTTTTTTTAAGGCTAAAATTCATTACATTCTTTATTACACCTTTGTTACCTTTTTTTCTTTAGCCACTAGAGGGCATCAGTGAAGCACGTCTTCTTGCTCACACACAAACCACTTGTAGATTTTATTTTAAAAATTAACTACATAATAAACGGTTCTCAAGTAAGAACCGTTTCTTGAGTTTTAAAATAAACCTAGTGAATCCCACTATTTGAAAGTCCAGGTTTTCCTTTTTTCCATGTGTATACGTGAGAGGTGGTGTGTGTGTGTGTGTGTGTGTGTGTGCTTATATACATGTGTGCACTCATGTGTGGGAAGCATGTGTGTACACAAGTGTATGTGCCCATGTGTGCACAGGTGTGTGGGGGTCGGAGGCTGAACTGGGCGTGTGCCTCTCTCGATCACTCTCTTCGTTGTTTGCTGAGGTAAGGTCTCTGAGATGAGTTCAGAGCTTTCCGATTCAGCGGAACTAACACCCAGCTTGCTCTGCAATCCCCATCTTCCTTTTCTGAATGCCAAGATTACAGGCAGCTGCTACACCTGCCCAGCGTTTCAGGGAGGCGAACCTACACACTTGCCTTTACAGGATCCACTCACATTTTTGGTATTGTTTTTTTATACTTCAATAAATGGTATTAAATATTCGAGGTCAGGTATGAATTGAATATATCCCATTTCCATTTAAGGACAGCCATAGTATGACAAACTTTTCCACAAGCTCTTAGTAATAATTTTAAAATTTAAACTATAAGTTTAAACTCAGACAGTTACCCTCAACTGTCTGAAGAGCATTCATAAACTAGAAAAATCATTACTTGACACTACAGGCTTTAAATTTATTTATGAAAAGTTCAGAATTCAATTGCGAGTGAAAGGGTTTAATATAATTCTTCTATGCTAGATGCTCTTAGATTTTTGTAAACAGTGTAGTTTAAAGTCAAGCGTGTACAACCTCTTTATACCTCCAGAAGCTTGAGACGTCTTCATTTAATTTGTCAATCACTCATGCATGGTAGGTTTATCCTTAGTCTAGCTACTGGGGACACAACACTGAACAACACAATCCTTGTTCTCACAGAGAGTAGCCTGTAGTGAACGTGGAGAGTGAAAGTAATAAACTGAATATAAGTCTGTTAGAAGGGCCAGCAAGATGGCTCAGCTGGTCAGGGTGTTTGCTGCCAAGCCTGATGAGCTGAGTTCAAACCATGGGAACTTCATAGGAGGAGAAGAGAATGGCTCTTGTACATTGTCCTCGAATGTCCCCATTTGTGCTGTGGCATCGAACGCTTGCGTGTGCACATGCACGCAATCAATAAAACGTAATTTACACGCGAGTTAAGAGGCATAATAAATGGATTCCACTCAACTGGCTGTTCTTGACACCTTCTCATTTGTCCAGGCCACCATTGCAGGGTTCTGAGTCAGACATGGTCCTCTAATATTCCCTAAGACATGATCAGCCAAAACCTGCTCACAGAGGCGAGGCCCCAAACCTTTGTACACTTCCACATTGATCAGTAATTTCCTCCCACTTGATTGAAGAAAACCTAAGTGACCCCATCGAAACTGTTAATCCCAAGAGGTTGAGTGGCCATCATTAGAGAGTGCCACAGTTTCTGAGCGTTCTCAAACACTGATTATAGGAGGCTCCCTCACCAGGTCATTGAATTGTTCCTTCACAACTGTCTTACAGAATAATTCAAAACAGCGTCCTAGGAAAATGGCAACATTATTATCTGTCTAGAACTCATGGAAGTTCCCTGAACAGTGCTTAATTCCTGTGTGTTCAAAGCTCCCTTTGTGTCAGGTACTGATTGCCATGACTGCTAGAGTAGTTAACACCAGCTCATCACTGAGCTGAATTGCTATGCCCTTGTGCTTGGCGAGGAGACTTCTCACCTGTGCATTAGTCCCCATCTGACAGGGGAGAAACCAGGAGGACCAGGGGACTTCCTCAGGCAGTGACTGATGGCTCTCCTCCAAAGTTACCAACACGAAAGTGAACTGGGTCTGTTAGATAGAAATGATGGTGCTCTTTGGATGTGGCCAACTATCCCTCCCGTGTGTTGAAGGGATTATGATTAATTTATATAGAGGTACTGTTTAATCTCAAGTCAGGGTTTGTATGTGCAGACAAACAGAACTGTTGGATGGGGCTCGCTGAAAGGAAACCTTGTGTTCTACCTACTCTCAGTGATGAGTTTCAGATTTGGACAGCCATCCCAGTTCATGTGTTATCCCACATTTTCATCATCTGTAAACTCACATGCTGGGGACCATACTATTAACTCCCTGATTTATGTGAGCTTTTTTTTTTTTTTTTTTTTTTTTAATGCTTTCACATTTGCAGCTCGTTAAGCTCATAGCTCTTAGAGGTAGAGGATGGCAGTGTTTCTAGTGCTTGCAATACTGACTAAGAGAGAATTCACCAGCGGATGAATGTGACTCTGCCATCCACAGCAGAGGCACCTCCGGTATCATTTTAACTTCTCTGGTCTTCAATCTCTGTCTCCAAAACTGAAAAAAAAAAAAAAACAAAAAACTTACAGACCTTGGAATATACTCATTAAAATTAAGTAAGATAATATTCATAGATACTTATCAGGCCTGGTTTCTGGAACACTAGTGACTTTACAATATTTTCTCATGCACGTGTAATATGCAGAAAAATTAATTTCTCTGAGATTGGAGTATCAATGTAAGGAGAGCATTTAATGTATAGAGCATTTAACATTTAAAAATGTTTAAGGTTTATAATTTTCCGTAATGCTTATATAAGAACGGTTATTAAATCAAAGAATGTGAAACTTTATAATTTCACTGTATATTGCCAACTCGTCTCTCCCTGACTTGCAGGAATGTTGGCGAATAATTCTGGAGAGTGGCCGTTAAAATCATCAGTGTAGTGAAACTCACAGACATTTGCCCATATGAGAGATGAGAGCGTCACATGTGGTAGTGAAAGGAAAATTATACAGATTTAAGGGTTAAAAATATGAAGTTAAAAGAGTATGTTTCCAAATTCACAACCTCAGGACTAAACACTGTGAAAAGCAAGTCCAGGCAGCCCCGCCCTGCCGCTAGAACTAACAGACCATAAAAGGAAAGGAATGCAGAACAGACCAGGAGTACCAGATCTGACTCACAGGCCACCTGGCAGGAAGAGATAAGCCCCCAGCCCCCGACATCCAGGACGCCCCAAACCTGCCAATGTGTGTAGCTATACCTTATTACTTCATCATGTGAAATAGCCAATCATATATGAACATGTCTATGTGCCTCGTTTGAATCCACCAATCCCCGTAACTATGCATCTGCTTCTGTACGCCCGCTTCTGCTTCCCCAATCCCTATAAAAGCCCCATGCTGGAGCTGCTGGGCGTGCAAGTCCTCCGAAGAGACTGTGTGCCCGCAGGTACCTGTGTTTCCAATAAACCCTCTTGCTGATTGCATCCGAGTGGACTCGGCTCGGTCATTGGGCGCTTGGGACTCCTCCTGAGGGAAAGGTCCTCTCCGGGGGTCTTTCAGTAGTCGTAGCAGTGTAGCTGTTACAAAGTTTGCACATGTCTATGTGCTCATATGATCTGCCACGTCCTTGTTTGCTTCTCTCTTGGATTTGTTCTTATTAAGTTTATTTTTTTAAGTACCTCCTCACACATATTTGGTCTGAAAGCTGTGCACTTTTGCACAAGTGGCAGAACATTTTCCAAATTCATTTCCATCTTTCTCTCTTTCCCGTGTATTGGACTTTTTTTTTCTTTTTTTCGGAGCTAGGGACCGAACCCAGGGCCTTGTGCTTGCTAGGCAAGCGCTCTACCACTGAGCTAAATCCCCAACCCCTGTATTGGACTTTAACCAAGGGCCTTGCCAACAACTAGGCAAATGTCTACCATTGAACTATGCCCCAGCTTCATTTTTTTTTAAATGCCTTTTATAAGACTGGGTTTCTCCGTGTAACAGCTGTGGTTGTCCTGGAACATGCTTTGTAGTCCAGGCTGGCCTCGAACTCTCTGCCTCGCAAGTGCTGGGATTACAGGTGTGTGCTACCACACCTGACTGCCTAACTTCAGTTTTATTTTGACTTTATCTTTGGTTGTGATACTGATGCTCCTGGTGTGTGTGTGTGTGTGTGTGTGTGTGTGTGTGTGTGTGTGTGTGTGTCTTTTCTGGGAATCTGGCCACTGAGTCTTGCTACCAGGAGGCCACCCGAGAGTTGTTAGTGTGGTCCAGTTTTAGAAGAATTTTGTTCATATTAAATATTCTTATCTTTGGATTCTTTATATGTATCTATGAACATGTTTGTACTTTTACACAACCGTCCACACTCTCAAGTTTGTCATTGGCTTCTTTCCAGATTTGCCTCTGTTCATTCACTTAGTTTATTGGCTTTCAGACAGCAGAGCACCCCCTTGTATCAGAGAGACATCAGGATCTTCCACAGTGCCCTGCACTGTATTGGGTAGGTATGTGGGTTCAAAGAGATTGCAGGGAAGGGGTCAGGGAGATGGTTCAGCGGGTAGAGCACTGGCCATGTGTGGTGGTTGGAATTAGAATGGCTCACATGCTCATTTGTTTGAATACTTGGTTTCTAGTTGGCAGAACTGTTTGGGAAGGATTAGGAGGCGTGTCCTTAATGGAAAAGCTTTGTCGCTGGAGGGCAAGCTTTGAGGTTTCAAAACGTGCCATTTTGCCATTGTCCTCTCTGCCTCCTGGCCGTGTCTCAAGATGTTAGCTCTCAGCTACTGTTCCAGTACCATGTTTCCCTGCCCGTTTGCTGGCATGCTCCCCACCACGGTGGTTTTGGACTTTAATTCTCCAAAACTGTAAGCACAAAATAAACACTTTCTTTCATAATTTGCCATGGCCATAGTGTCTTATCGCAGCAACAGAAAGAAATTAAGACATCATGCAAGCTTTCCAGTATCTCTATAAAAAGGCTGGGGTTTGGGGGGCTGTGGTTGGTGGGTTTTCTATAATCCTACATTCTGGGAGGGGGAGACAGAGGATCCTCAGAGCAATCTAGATAACTATGGTATCTGAATCGGTGAGCTATGGGTTCAAGTAAGAGATCCCGCCTCCATGTATAAGGATGTGGGCTTAGTCAGGAAGACAACGACGTCAGCCTCTACCTTCAACATGCATACACACAAGCAGCCACATCCATCAACACAATGCTATTACACATATGCATGCATCTATACACACATGTACACACACACACACACACACACACACACACACACCCCATGGGGGGAAAAAAACCCGTGGCTCCATGCCTAGGGAGGTTTGGAACGTTACAGCTTACTGCCCTTCCATAGCCCTGATGCTCTCTCAGAAACAAATCCGAAATTATGCTCCTTTTGTAGGACCTATTTACAGAGACGCATTGAGATGGAGACAGGAAAGCCAACTGACTGACGCTCAATCTTTCCTTTCCACTTTAGCAGATGCTGCTCCTTGGAGGGACTGGGGATTGTTCCACCCGCATTAACATCCCTCATTAGCCTTTCCTGTTCTAAACTCAGAGTTTGATGGAAGAAAAAGCAGAGACAAGCACAAGTTCAAGAAGCCACTGACTTTAATCCGGAAGAGGAAGTAGGGGAGGTATTTGGTATCAAGAGGGTGAGCTGTGCTTCTCCGTGTCTCTGCCGAGGCACAGACCAACATAGAACAAAGAGGGAGCCCGAGTGCTCTCTCTTCAGACATGGGACATCAGGGAGGAACTTGGAAAGGAGGGGCACTGTGTGAACTTGTCTGTTGCCACAGGGAACTAGAAAGCAAACACAAGATACGGGGAGAGACGTTAACCTCCGTTGTGGGCACAGGCTGGAAGCAGGAGAGGGTCAGAGGGGCACAGCAGTGGAGCAGCCTGTGAAAACGGACCGTCCGTCCTTTGCAATTCGAGGGCACGTCCTCAGTTTCCCTCACCCTTTATTCTGGGGCTCTTGTCTCGATGGGGCGCCCTCCTGCCTGGCTTTTGCTTTATTTCTTTTTCCCAATCTGTGCCATGAGTTGAGCATTGGCCGCTGCCTTGGCTCGCAAATTCTTGGCCTTGTCAATGTTGAAGAGGATATTCATGATGTTAGTGGGAACGTCGAGGGACAGAGTGAACTTGGTGCCCCGGTCGTTTTTGACCTTGTCCGGGTACAGCTTTCCTTTGGGCTGTGCTTGGGATTGGTATCTGTACCGGATGCTTCTAGCTCCATTCCCACCCGCAGCGTCTGAGAAAGTTCTTTTGTTCTTGATGTGTTTTTGTTCATCCTCTTCTTCTCCCGAAGGGTCTTGTGTGGGCAGGTAGCCAAAGTTCTTCTTGCTCAGCACTGGCACATCCTCCAGCTTGTTCTTCTTGACCTCAGACAGGGCTGTGTTGAGGCAGCTGAAGACTGGTCCTGTGTTGTAGAACTTGTGGGAGAGGCTTGTCCTTGGGCCCCCTAGGAGCAGCAGCAGAAGCAGCAGGAAGTAAGTGGGCATCAGCATCGCTCCCTGTACTAGGAAAGAAGGATGCGGAAATAGGTGTGAGAGGGACTTAGGTCTGGGGAGGACATGGGGTATATAGACCAATAGAGTATTTTCTAATGGTCTTCTGGGAGGTTTCTCAAGGTTGATCCTCAGACAAGCAACATCAGCATGTTCTGGAAATTTGTTTCAATGGCAAACAACTCTCAGATCTTTCTCTACAACCAGCGAAAATCAAAACACAGAGACCAGCAATCCGTGTTTTAACGCACCCTTCGGATATTTCTGGATATGTAGTGGCTTCTGTAGGCTTTCAGGTCTGAATACTTGGTCTCTGGATAGAGGTACTTTTGGAAAGTTCTGGAAACCCAGAAGGTAGAGAGAGAGTAACTCACTGGGGTATGGGGGGTGTTTCTAGGAGGTATATCACCCCTGGCTGTTTCTTGTCTGAATTCCCTTTATCATGATGGAAGCGCTATATTCTGCTGTACCATGATGGACTGAGACGTCTGGGACCAAGAGCCAAAATAACCCTTTCTTCCCTGAAGTTGCCCATGCCTGGTATTTTATTAGAGCAATGCAGAACAGTTAACCGTCCATTAATTCTGATGATCTCTACAGTCTGAGAGTTTGCCACTCTGGCATTTCTAGCTTGTTTAATTTAGCTTTGCTACTGGCCTAAAAAGCCAATAACACGTGTACTAAGTAAATATGTGGCCACCTTCCTGGTCTTCAGAACTAGTTGTCTGTGCTTGTCCTTTAGAATGATTGGCAGAAGTGTGTGGGGGTCTGGGGGAAGGAGGAGGTGTGTATGGAAAAGCTTGGAGGAGTGGATGGGGGAGGGGAAGCTGTGGTTGGCATATATTGTACGAAAGAAGAATCTATTTGCAATAATAGATTCTTAAGTAAGAGATATTCTTAAGTAAACCAACACAGGGATTCTGCTGAGTATTTAGCAGTAAGAAAGGATGTCTTGTGATCTGCAGGCATAGTGTATAGTGACAGGGCACATGTAATCAGAAGGCTGTGTTCTAAACTCCCCTTAATGCCTATGTGACCTAGGCCATGCCCTTTCCCAGTAGATGAACAGGGGTGGTCTCAAGGCAATCTCAGACGTCCTTAGGCTGTAAACAGGAACCCTTCTCTTTAGCTCAGGCCAGTATGGAACTGATCAGGATGTAGCCTGGGCTAGCCTCAAGCTCCTGCTATAAACCTCCTGCCTCAGACTCCCAAGTACTGGGAAACTATGCAAATGCCACCAGACCCAGCTCAGACTGCATGTATGCCTGAGTTCAGTTCTCTGAAACAACCTCTATGTCCTACACGCATTCCACACACACACACACACACACACACACACACACACACACACACACGTGCATTTATATAATACACACAGATACATGCAGTCACACATATATGCATATACACACATGCACATTCAAGCCCCCTGCACTGGTTGTAGTTTCCTGTAAAAGTTTCTTCTTTCCTGGATGCACATCGTAGCTACCACCTTTCTTTCCTTTTAAAGCAATTTATTTATGTCTAGCATCATAAGCATTTGATAAAAATATGAAATATTTTTATCGAAAATATTTTATAGTATTTTGTGACAAAATGAACCTTGCTTTAAAGAAACTGAATGCATATACACAGGCCAGCTGTGAGTGTGCCACAGGCTTTAGTGACAGCACACACTTCGGAATTAGACAGAATTTGCTCAGGGTCCATCTGGTCCTTTGAAAGCCTCAGGCAGATTCCTTAGCCCTGTGACATTCAATGTCCTCATTGGGCAATCAGGGTGACAATACTGTCTCACAAAGGCTAAGTGATGAATTAAAGTCAAACGGCCAATGTGCGAACCTGTGTGCTCTAACCCCACTCCCTAGGCTGCTTCATCCTGGAGCTGGTTGGACTCTAAGTGAGGGGATTCTCAGGCACACGCAGCCTAGACATCCAGATCCTACACTCACTCCACTTCCTCTCCTGAAACCCGCTGTGGCACAGCAGCAGGGACCAGCTTAGATTTTTATACGAGAAGCACAAATATTGTAATTTGCACCCAAGTCCATCTTGGGACTAACCCTACCCCTCCTGGCTGCTCCTCCAGTGTGAACTAAGCCCAAGCCGGCCCCTTAAAGACCTGGGCCACTCTGAACTCTGTGTTCTTTGGTGTTTCCAGTTCTTCTTCGATGTGCCAGGCTCTGTGATGAGGAGATTTTTTTCTCCCTGTGGCCCCCCGGGGCTCTTGAGAACCTGGGTAGCAGCAGATACAGCCAACAGAGCCCTATACTAAATCGCATCTTCAATAAATACTTGCTATATAAACTGACATTCAGATTAGCCTTCAGGCACTTAAGGAAACTTATTTCCCTTAAGGCAGGAAAACCTAGTTTCCATTCTCCTTTTAGAGATATTTTCTCTGTGCAGATACATGCTATTATTATGTGTCACTGAGGGGACAAGCATGCTCTCCGAGGCACAGGGCTTTGGTTGTCCTTCTTTTGTTGAAATCACGCATATGCGTTTCTGCACACATATGTGTAGAAAACAGTTCTGCAAAATTAGTCTACGGTTTTCCCAGGAATTTTTTTTTTTAAAGTTTCCTCTCTTGCTTTGACCTGGCCTCCCTGGAGCCCCCCATATTTACCTCAGGATATTTGTGTCCTGTCTATCTCAAGTCCACAAGTAACTGACTGACCCTGGGCTGAGAGTTGAGATCCCTTTTCATCTATTTATCTGTGTGTGTGTGTGTGTGTGTGTGTGTGTGTGTGTGTGTGTGTGTGAGTGAGAGAGAGAGAGAGAGAGAGAGAGAGAGAGACAGAGACAGAGACAGAGACAGAGACAGAGAGACAGAGAAACAGAGAGAGACAGAGACAGAGACACACAGAGAGGAATATGTTGTTTTCTTACTCTTTAGGCCACGTGATTCCATCAGATAAGAAAGTCATCATGGGAAGGAAGCAAATGATGTCTAAATGATACATAGTAAGTGTCTGTGGGAAAATGTCTTGTGTGGGACTTTGTTTGTGGACCCTAAGTTCTATGAGACTGTGGGTGTTTCGGGTGAGAAAGGAACACCAGCTTTGATACCAATAAAAAGATGTAAAGCAAAGGCCATTACCCAGACCCACTGTCCCTCTAGAGAAGCCCTGGCTCTGGGGTATCTTGAGTATAAGGATTCTGTACCACGCTGGGTATTTTCACCATCAAAACCATGGTTAGGGTTGGGAGACAGAGTCACATTTCTCTTCAGGATGTTTCTTGTAATAGTTCATCTGTATCTCTCCGAGGGTTATAAAATCAGAGGAAAGATACTCATTTTCAGGTACAGTGCCACATAACTATAATGTCAGTACTGGGAGGCAGGGATAGGGCAGTCGGAGTTGAAGGCCATATTGGTTACACGGGGAGTAGCAGGCAACCCAAGACAATGTGTGAGTGCCTTGAAAAGCCGAAATAAACAAATGAAGTAAAGCAAAACTACACAAAAAGATGCCAAGGTTCCCTAGGCGATTCATGGCTCTTGAACGGACTTCTCTGTTAACGTTTTCATTTTACCCCAACTGAAACAGCATCAAGGCATCCTTGTTACTTCCTATAGAAACACCATATTTAGTTAAGGTTGGGAAGCCAATCTGTGAACCTATATTTTTCTTGTCAGGTGTCTGACCTCTTGTAGGCTGTTTGAGCAGTGCTTTCCTACAGGGTCTTTAAAGGGATCCACTCACTTCCGACAACGGTTAACAGAATCAAGCTTAAAATATGAGGCCATGAACGATCCAGCCAGACACATAGGGGAAAAAAAAAAAAAAAAAAAAAAAAAAAAAAAAAAAAGCACAGGACACAGAAACCATGGGTTTCTCAGCTTCCCAAGTGTAGCAGCAAAGACAGAGCCAGACCTCTGGGGCCCACGTCTGTAAACATAGATAAGAAACTCAACTAAGAAGTGCACCTAAAAAAGCTAAAACCTTTTAGTGAGTCCACGCTGCAGAACTTAGGGGACACTAAACACTTCGAGTATTGTAAGATGAAGCTTTTCGAAATATTTTACTTTTGGGAGAGTTTTGTGGAACACTCCCCAGACTAGACCTAGACCCGAGACACTCCCCCTGAGTGTACAAAGTGAGGGCTTGTGCAAGACAGGCTCTGCTCTTCCCTGGAAGATGGAGGATAGGCTAGTTATGGTTATATCCTAACTATTCCATCCCCAGAAGAGGTAGGTTTGTTTATTATTTATTTATTTATCTTTCTATTTATTTATTCATTTTTATATAGCCATGTTTAGAAAGGATACAGCAAATAGAATTCCCCGGAAACTTGAACATAGACGGTGGATGTGAGACACCCCTCAATGTGCTCCCGATCACTGGCTCTCACAGGTGGAAGCCATTGTAGCCATTGAACCGCCCCCCCTTTTCAGCATTAGAACAGATTCAGGGCTGGGGGAATTCTTCACCTTTCCCGTTGCATTGGGTTAGCACCAGGGGTCATTGTGGGACCTGCTCCCCTGCCCTCCCCCCAACCATGCCAGGGAAGGAAAGGAGACGCCACAGGTGAGAAGAACACACAAGTACCGGACAGCAAGGCATTCTTGCTGCTCTGAGGCAGTGTGGAATTTGGGCCTCTAGTGTCTGAGGCTCTGGGATCCCTAAGCAGTTGTAAAGTATCACCAAGGACGGTTTTTCATAGACAGACTGTACTCAGAGACAAGAGGTGTGTGTGTGTGTGTGTGTGTGTGTGTGTGTGTGTGAGAGAGAGAGAGAGAGAGAGAGAGAGAGAGAGAGAGAGAGAGAGAGAGCGCACACACACATGAATGCATGCATGCTTTCTAGCGTGTGTGCGTGTACAAACTGCATTGAATATGCAAGCAGGTCTCTTCCAAGCAGGTCTCTGTATACCAACACAGGAATGATCATTCTGCCCCTGAATAATTTCTCCCTGGTGTCTCTGGTACCAATCCCTGCTGATTTAAAACAAGCCTGGCGGTGGAGTTCAGCACTCCCTTCCCAGGAGTTCCCACCGAGGGGCTGCTGCCAGCTCTCAGCTGTCTAATAGCCAGCCCTTGTTGAGAGAAAATACATTTACACTTCATAAGTCAGTCCCCGAGGACAACCTTACCTGTAAGCAGACTTTGCTCTAGTGTGGAAGTGCTCAGGGCTAGGGGCACAGCTTCTGGGCCGGGAGGGCTGCTCCCTGCAGGTCCTCTGAACTCCTGGCCGTTCGGGGTCGCAGCTTCGTCTTCTCTGGTATTGTTCGTAGTGAGCTGTGGTAGTTCCTCTCTATGGAAACCGCTCCACTCCCCTGTGCATGTATGTAAAAGTGACAGATCACAGGGTGGATCGTAATTCCAGACGTAGTGTCTACTTTAGGATGAGATTTCATTTAAAATACAACTAGAGCCAGCTGTGCACGTCACAGAGATGACAGGTACTCAGGAGACTGGAACCTCCCGCCTCTCCCTCTTCTAGTCACCTCCTTCTTCCCCTCCTGCCCTTGCAACTTGCTTGTTTAATTAAAGGCAAAAAAAAAAAAAAAAGATAACAACAGAACCCAAACCACAGGTAAGCTGAGAAGCCTTGTCTTTGGACAGTTTCATTACTGGTTTTAATTCAGGCTAATTCTAGCCTCTCCTAACCTCTCTCTCCCGCTCACCCTCCCATTGGTAATCTGGGGCTCCAAACTGCTTTGCAAGCAGAGAAGGTGGTTTGCAGTTCATCTATTGCCTTGTCCTTTTGTGGCTTCTGACAGCGGTGTTAGCCGGCTACTCACACAGCTCATTGTCACTGTTTGTCAAATACTTCTGTGTCCAGAGATTTTTAGTAGGAAATCACTTGAAATTTACTAATCTGTGAACCCAGTATTTACTGGATACTTACTGTAAGTCAGGCGTTTTTTTTTTTTTCAGACTCTGGGGGAATTCATTGATAAGGAAGTTGGGGCTGGTATAGAGAAGAGCTTGAGAGAGAGAGGGAGGGAGGGAGGGAGGGAGGGGGGAAGGAGAGGGAGAGAGAAGGCACACTCAATTACCAAGGGCAAATACCCTAGTTTAGAATGGAGCAGACCTAAGCGAGTGAGAGGTCCCTGTGTTCAGTGAGAGGAGAGCAGGAGGCGAGCTCACAGTGGTCTGGTGTGGACGGAGCTGAGGGACAGAGGAAGCTGGGAAGGAGCCAGGCAAAAGGAAGCTAGGTCTGGCCTACACTTACAAGTGCTTTAAGACCTGTTTAAAGAGCACACATTGTTTTAATAAGTCTTAGAAGATTCGAAGGGGGCAGAGTCCATGCAGGTGACCCTTAGTTCATAGATGAAAAGACTGAGGCTCTGGGAAATCTTGCTGGGACAACATAGGCTCAGGGTCACGGAGTAAGGTTAGACCCAGCCTTACAGTAGGCACGATGCCATTCCTAATCCATGTTAGACTTTGGGCTGAGTAGAATTTTTAAAGAGCCATGGAACGGGCTGGGTCTTCATGGTCTTCATATCAAAATCAAAGACCCCAGCCTAGACGACTGTTCCTTTCTTGAAATTCTAGGTGAAGAACTAGCTAGGTGGACTTCTAAGACAATTAAGACTCTTCAGTGTCCATAAATCTTTCTAGGGATAAGTGGAGAAGGGGTCTAAGGTACCCAGTCTCTTCAAACCTAACCTTCTTTATAAGATAGGAAACTATAGCTCAGTGATAGAGCACAGAGCCTGGGACCCTACCCTCCAGTAGCACAAGTTTTAGAGAGATATGAAAAGTAAGCCCCTTCCCTCAGAGATGAGATTCTCAGGATGTCAGAGGTAAAGTGCAACTAGATTTATGTTCAGATCCACCAGCTCTGTCATCAATTAATTAATTAGTGTATACTAGTCTTTGAGAAGATTCTTTTTGTTGTTGTTGCTGTTGTTGTTTTTTGTTTGTTTTGTTTTGTTTTTTTATTAGGCATCCAGGGGCCTCAGGTAGATAGAGGAGGGTAGGTGGTAGGAAACTTGAACTTGACTCATTTCTCTTTTATGAGCTCTGATGTGGAAGGGAGGCAGACCTAGGATGATCAAAAACACGGGCTCATGCAAATCAGGGTCTCTCTACCTTGGTTGTACTGACATTTTGGTCAGACAGTCCCTCGATGTGGCAGTCTTTATGGAGCCCTGTAGGATATTCAGCAACATCTGTCTGTTCTGTTCTCAGTGGTAACAAAACCACCTGTCCACACACCATTTGTGGTAACCAAAACAGCCTAGGGTGAGGCACTAAACCTTGGTTACTTTTCTTTTTCTTTTTCCTTCTTAACTTTTTATTGATTCTCTGTGAATTTCACATCATGCACCCCAATCCCACTCAGCTCCCCATCCCATTGATTTTGCCCTTGCTACCTTCTCCCTAAAAAGAAAATACAAAACGAAACAAAGATAAATAATAATAAACAAAATAAAACAACCACCAAAACAAAACAAAAAAAACCCCAAAAAACAAAAAACAAAAAACAAACCCATCTCACCATGGAAACTTTAGTGTGTCACAAAGTATATCCATTTGCCCTTGCAACTTTACTTGCAAATGTGTGTTGCAACAAGTCATTGGTCTGGTTCAAGGCTTCTGGCTTCTGCTACACTATCAATACTGGATCCTCACTGGGACCCCGCTCACATATGCTGTTTTTGCTCTGTATCATGGAGATCCTGCAGTTTTGGTCTGCAGGGCCTGCCCTTTCACATGCTCCAGCAGCTCATAGATAGGGTAGACGTTGGAGTGGGCCAACTCAAAGCCCTGGATCTGGGTCTGGTTGGTAGCTGAGTCGGTCAGTCTGCCAGCTTCCTCACACCCACACACCAGGGTGAGCTCTCTGGCACTGCCCTGGCTAGCTCACTCGATGCCACAGTCAGAAAAGGGCGGAGCCAGCTCTACTGTGCTGCCCAGGTGAGGTGCAGGGTCTGCTCCCCCAGTATTGCAGCCAGTAAGTGGTGGGGCCAATTCTCCTGCTCTCATGACCCTGTGGTTAGCTCTCCTGCCTACTTCAGGTAGAGCAGGGGTGGGGGTGGGTGGGGGAGGGGGACTTCTTTTCTTACGAATTTGCTCTGCTGCCTCTGGACTTCCCAGAAACCCTCCTTCCCAGAAGCCAGTCCCCTGTGAAGAATTCAGGCATCTTTGTGGCTGTGACTGTCTCTGGAACCTAGGGTTTTGACAATGAGAACAAGCATATTCGTTTCCGTGGGTTGATGGGAATTGACCTTCAAATCCACCACTAACAGAGTTCAGCACCAACCGGTACAAAGACCTGGGTGCATGGCACATGCAGTCTTGGTATAAACTTCTGTTGATGAAAGTGGTGAGGAAAACACCACTAAGTAATCATTTGCTTTAGAGCTTTAAGGACAGTTCGGAGCAACACGAGTATGATTACCGAGTAAAATTCCCAAGTGTCACTTGGAAGCCAGGAAGCCATGTTTTTCCTCCCCATCCCCTCCTGAAGCCTTAGCAAGGCTTCCTGCTGTGCTTGCACACCTCTCTGGCCCCTGTGAACCATTAGGCTCTTTTATGAGTTAGCAACAGCATTTAGCATGCTGTTTAAGGGTGTAAGCACTCTGTTGAGAATATGTGAAGGGCCAGGGTGAGAAGAAAAAGCTACGTGCCCTCACATAGGAGTTAGAAATGGTTCTGTTTATAAAGTGTGCTCGAAGCTCTTACGTTAACAATATAACTATTAAAATCTGGACTTGATGGTGGAGAAAAAGGAACAAGACTTAAGAAAGCTGTAAGAAAGCTTCAGTGATACAGAAGGTTTTAACTTGAAGCCAGGACAGTGAAGCTTCCCTTTCTGCTGATTCTCAGACCAAGACCTAACATGGTAGCCTGTTGAAGACAATTAAGAAGAGGCCCAAGAGAATCTCTTTTTACTCTGTTATGTGCTTGTGGCTAATATTTGTCCCACATAATTTTTGAGACTCTGCTATAAGCACATGCCCTTAAGGGACTGATCTCTCCTTTTAGATCGACATTTTTGCTGTTATAAAATGTTCCTTATCTGTGGTAACATCCCTACTTTCCTTCCTCTTTCCCTTCTCATCCCTCCCAACTCTTCTCTTGGGGCAGAGTCTCACTGTTACAGCTTTCAGATTCCAGGATCTAGTCCTCGAATCTCCATCTCCAGAGTACTGAGACCGCAGGCGTGTAACTGCTGTCACAAATTACTTCTATCTTTCTTCAAGCTTGTTTTCACTGATTTTGTGTGTGTGTCAGTGTGTGTGGTCAGCGTGTTGTGTGTCAGTGTTTGTGTGTGTATTTGAGTGTATGTGATGAGGTCACTGATTGTGTGTGTGAGTGTGTGTAATGCTGACACCGAGTGTGTGTGTGTGTGAGTGTGTGTGTGCTTATGTGTGTGTGTATGTGTGGTCAGTGTGTGTGTCAATGTTTGTGTGAGTGTGTGATGATGTCACTGATTGTGTGTGTAATGCTGACACTGATTTTGTGTGTGGTCAGTGTGTGTGTGTCAGTGTTTGTGTGAGTGTGTGATGATGTCACTGATTGTGTGTGTGTGTGTGTGTGTGTGTGTGTGTGTGTATCAAAGTAAGCATCTCATGCATGCCAGTCAAGTGTTCTACCAATTGAGCTACATCTCTGGTCACCAAAATAACCTCATATGTTGAAAGGAAAATATGATTAAGCTGGGAGTGGTGGCTTGCATTGATCTTGGGAGGCTGAAGCAGGAGGATTGCCATGAGTTTGAAATGAGTCTGTGATATAGGGTATGTTCTAGGTGATCTTGGGCTATGGTGTGAGACTCTGTCTCAAGAAACAGAGATAAAACGAAATGAAACCTTTTCCAGTGGTGACGGCTTTCCCATGAGAGCATGCCCTTTGAAAGGGGTCTCGTTCATCTCGCACCCAGTTCCTTCTCCACGGATAAGGAGAACCCAGGATACTACAAAGCTGCCCTAACTCTATCTGTGCACAAACTGTAGCCTTGTGTGTTGACTCGAGTAACTGACAGGAGGGAAGTAACCCTCATAGGAGGAGCTTTCAGGGGAAAGTGGTCCAAAAAGCACCATGAATCAAGAGGAGAGGGAAGCCATCCTAGTAAACATATTTAATTTTTTTAAAAAAAGGTGTCAGGACTGGAGAGATGGCTCAGAGGTTAAGAGCACTGGCTGTTCTCCCAGAGGCCCTGAGTTCAATTCCCAGTAACCACATGGTGGCTCATTAAACAATCCATAATGAGACCTGGTGCCCCCGTCTGACACACAGGCATACATGCAGGCAGAACACTTTATACATAATAGGTGAATCAATCAAAAAGAAAAAAAGAAAAAAGAAAACAAAGCAAAACCAAGGTTCTCTGTGTAGCCCTGGCCATCCGGGAACTCGATTTGTAGACCAGGCTAGCTTCAAACTCAGTGAGGTCCCCTTGCCTCTGCCTCCCCTCCCCAGTGCTGGGGTTAAAGGTACTCACTGTTACTGCCCTGCCATTTTGTATTTTGAACTCTCTCTCTCCCTCCTTTTTTATCTGTCTGTCTGTCTGTCTATCGATCTATCTATCTATCTTATATGGCTTCATTTTTATTTGTTAAAATCTGGCCACTTAAAAATTGTACTGCCACCTATAATGTCTTTTGAACTGTGCTTTTCTAGATAAATGGCATATTTGAGGTGGTCATAAAACTTTCATAGATGCTCCGCTTTGGATTCAGACAGGCTGACTGTTTTAACAAGTCCTGTGGTAGTTTAACATGGATGATCTTTTGCTGGTTACCTGGCTTTTCTACATCTTCATTTCTTTTCATCACGGAAAGTGAAAACCACTATACCCAGCCAGGCCCATTCTTGTGAGCGTTAGTTACTCGAGATGGTATGTGTTATTACTTAGCACAGGATCTCACCTGTGAGGGGGCCAATTTCCTCCTCCCCTTTTGGCAACTGAAATGAAAAAGTCCATTAACCAAAGCAAACAGAACCCAGTGTAGCAGGAGCTCCACTCTCCAAACCCCTGCTGCCTTCTTTCGGTCTCATTGACATTACTTTGAATTAACAATGGAGACATTTTTCGGACAGGCTTGATAGCAGTGCAAAAATATTTCTGGAATGATTTCATTAAGAATTTGGAAGAGTTCATTTTATCTTTTCTCTAGTGATGTGCATTCTCTTTATTAGAAAAAAATACAAGACGAACGCCAAGTAATCTGGGGTATGCTCCGATATCTCTGTATTAAAGATCATGATGAAAACTGGTAAATACAGGGATTGGGGAAGACAGCCCAGCTGGTAAAGGACCTGAGGTCAATCTTCAGAACCCACATCAACAAACAAACAAACAAACAAACAAACAAACAAACAATACAGACAGCCAAACCGAAGCAGGGTAGAGAGTATTTGTAATCCCAATGCTGGGAGGGCAGAGACAGGGGGATTGCTGTGGCTGTTTGGCTAGTCAGCCTACTTGACCAGTTCCAGACCACTGAGAAATGCTGTCAAAGGAAGAAGTGGAGAAGGAGGAGGAAGAGGAGGAGGAGGAAGAGGGAGAGGATGAGGAGGAAGAGGAGGAAGAAAGGGAAGAGGAAGAGGAAGAGGAGGAAGAAAGGGGAGAGGAAGAGGAGGAGGTAGAGGATGAGGAGGGGGGAGGAGGATGGGGAGGAGGGGAAGGGGAGGAGGAGGGGGAGGAGGAACAGGAGGAAGAAGAAGGAGGAGGAGGAGGAAGAAGAGGAGGTGACAACAAAATCTCCTGGTGGGCACTTTTTTGGGAGGGCCACCCAGAAATGGGGTGGACAAAAGCCTGTTCTTGCCCTACGAGGTCACTTCTCTGGAAAGACTCCCTCCACTTTGCCTTCCTCTTGTTTAATGAAAAGCATCTGGCACCTGAGGAAAGACAGCGATGCTTCCTGTGGCTCCCACACCCATGCAGATACAGAGGCTCCTCACCCACATGCACCTCCTCCCAAGTTGGTAAACGTTAAGGTCCTGAATGCTGGAAATTGGGCTCAGGAAGCAAGGGATTGATGACATGTGTGGTCCAGAGTATTGGGGCTTGAGAGGAGGCTGGGACACCAGGGGTGTTTTGCTGTAATGGGCACATCTTGCATGCCAGCTTCCTTTAACCTTTCTGTCTCACCTCTTCTCCATGCACATGGCTTCTTCTTTTACACACTTTTCACCCCATGAATGCAGAAGCCTCTTGTGTTGACTCTATTGACTTTATCAACCTTCTGTTCTCACCCCTGTGCTCTCTTTAATTCTTGAAGCGTTGAAAGCCAAAGCCAGGACAACCTTGGTTTGTCTAAATGCCCCATCTGACAGGAACTGACAATAAAGCAGGCTAATCCATCAGATGGGAGATGGTGATCAAGCTTGGTTTGGTGATGGCACATGCTTGTAATCTCAGCACTTTGGAGACCAGGATAGGAAGATTACAAGTTTTGGACCATCCTGGGCTACATAGTGGAACACTGCTCCTAAAATAAACAGGTAAGTGCTACTATGAGAAAATGCAGCTACTTTAATAACATCAAAAGATTGTCTCTATATTTGTCAAGAATGAGAAGGAACAGACCTTTGCTCAGTAAACCATCTGTCTCTCAAGTCTCAATATCATATGGCTGCAGGGTAATTAATTCCCTTATTTCATAACTGTGATAAGTAAAATGAACTGTCATTCATACCAAGCATATTGATCATTTTCTCAATGGGGGCGGGGTGGGGTTGATAAAGACAGTCTCATTGTGGAAGCAGATTTTTTCCCCTTGAAATAGTCTAAAACTTTTTAAAAAATTTTGTTAGATATATTTCTTTACTTACATTTCAAAGGTTATTCCCCTTCCTGGTTTCCTGTCCATAAGCCCCCATTCCCTCCCCTCCCCATCCCCATATGGGTATTCCCCATATACATCACCCTTTTGCCCCCTCCCATATTCCCCTGCACTGGAGGTCCAACCTTGGCATGACCAAGGGCTTTCCCTTCCACTGGTGTCCCAACAAGGTTATTCTCTGCTACATATGTAGTTGGAGCCCTGGGTCAGTCCATGTATAGTCTTTCAGTAGTGATTTGATTTAGTCCCTGGAAGATCTGGTTGGTTGGCATTGTTGGTTTTTTTTTTGGGGGGGGGTTGCAAACTCCTTCAACTCTTTCAATACTTCATTTAATTCCACCCAAGGGGGTCCTATTCTCAGTTCAGGGGTTTGCTGCTAGCATTGACCTCTGTATTGGACATGCTCTGGATATGTCTCTCAGGAGAGATCTATATCCAGTGCCTTTCAGCATGCATTTTCTAGCTTCATCGATCTTTTCTAGTTTTGGTGACTGTATATATATGGGCCACATGTGGGGCAGGCTCTGAATGGCCATTCCTTGAGTCCCTGCTCTAAACTTTGTTTCCATATCCCCTTCCATGGATATTTTTGTCCACTTCTCAGAAGGAGTGGGAACATCTGCATTTTAGTCATCCTTCTTTTTGAGCTTCCTGTAGTCTGTGGATTGCATCTTGGGTAATTCGAGCTTTTTGGCTAATACCACTTACCAATGAGTGCATACCAAGTGTGTTTTTCTGTGATTGAGTAACCTCACTCAGGATGATATTTTCTAGTTCATTCCATTTGCCTATGAATTTCATGAAATCATTGCTTTTGATAGCTAAGTAGTACTCCATTGTGTAGATGTACCACATTTTCTGTGTCCATTCCTCTGTTGAAGGGCATCTGGGTTCTTTCTAGCTTCTGGCTATTATAAATAAGGCTGCTATGAACATAGTGGAGCATGTGTCTTTGTTGTATGTTGGCGCATCCTTTGGGTATATGCCCAAGAGAGGTATAGCTGGGTCCTCAGGTAGTGGAATGTTCAATTTTCTGAGGAACCTCCAGACTGATTTCCAGAGTGGTTGTACCAGTTTGCAATCCCACCAACAATGGAGGAGTGTTCTTCTTTCTCTACATCCTCACCAACATCTGCTGTCACCTGAGATTTTTATCTTAGCCATTCTGACTGGTGTGAGGTGGAATCTCAGGGTTGTTTTGATTTGCATTTCCCTGATGACTAAGGATGTTGAACATTTCTTTAGGTGCTTTTTGGCCATTTGATAATCATCAGCCGAGAATGTTTTGTTTAGCTCTGTACCCCAGTTTTTAATAGGGTTATTTGGCTCTCTGGAGTCTAACTTCTTGAGTTCTTTGTATATTTTGGATATTAGCCCTCTATCAGATGTAGCATTGGTAAAGATCTTTTCGCAATCTGTTGGTTGCCATTTTGTCCTAATGACAGTGTCTTTTGCCTTACAGAAGCTTTGCAGTTTTATGAGGTCCCATTTGTTGATTCTTGATCTTAGAGCATGAGTCATTGGTGTTTTGTTCAGCAAATTTTCCCCAGTGCCCATGTGTTTGAGACTCTTTCCCACTTTTTCTTCTATTAGTTTGAGTGTATCTGGTTTGATGTGGAGGTCCTTGATCCACTTGGACTTAAGCTTTATACATTACCAAGAGAATGGATTGATTTGCATTCTTCTACATGCTGACCTCCAGATGAACCAGCACCATTTGCTGAAAATGCTATCTGTCTTCCATTGGATGGTAAAATTTAATCTCTAAAAAAAAAAAAAATTAAATTAGTGGCTGGACATATGGCTCAGTGGTTAAGAGCCTTGGCTGCTCTTGCCAGGGACTGGAATTTGGTCTCCAGCACATGACATGACTCCAGCTCTAGGGGATTGGGTGTCCTCTTCTGGTTACCACGGAGACTACACTCACATGACAATAAGCACACAATTAGCGGGAACAACACATTCACACAAATAACATTTTAAATAAATAAATAAATAAATAAATAAATAAATAAATAAATAAATTCTGCAGTACTAATGATGGTGCAGGTGTAAGGAAAGTGTTCTCCCCATCCATGGGAATTTGAAATTGAGATCGCAAACCTATTTCAGCAGAGAATGAGGGAACATAAGAAATTCCTGCAAAGATCAAGACTGGAAATTGAGTATTTGTTTTTAACTGTGTCCTCGACAGACACAGTGCTTTCCTCGGTGAAGATTTTCTGTTATGACAAACTTAGGTGCTTTCGTTCAGAAAAAAGTTCTAGGCAACAGGAAAGGGCAACGGGGAAGAAACTTTTGGTTTTAGAATGTTAGTTAGGTACCTGTGTGTTCAGAGTACCGTGCGAGCCTGAACAGACAAACTGTATGACGTCAAGGGACTTGAACTTGACTTCATGCGGCTAACATAATG